>NW_026871284.1:0-300000 GCF_028564815.1 Eubalaena glacialis
AAAACAGAACAGAGGCACACCTTTAGAAGACACACTATGGCTGCTTAACCGGAAAGGTGAGGTGGGGTGATGCATAAAACAAGGGTTTGAAATTAGCTCAGACACCGCTCCATAAGCCAAATATGTACTAGACAACGCCTACTCCCTGCTCAGTGAACTGGACTCAACACCCCCTAGTCACCGCACAAGAATATATCTGACTAGTATGAATCTGAAAACCTATGTATCGATATCTCTCTGCAAGTGAATCAAGAGGGTGTAAAGCGGCATAAACACAGCAGGGAAAAGCAGCCAAACCCCATTCTAAACATACATTACTTTAAAAAACCCACAAAGCAAAGACAGTGAAAGAGAGAGAAATTCTTACAAAATCCGTTCAGGGTCTCTGATGCAAACTGGATTGACCATATCTAGACCCACAGCTGGATGAGACATAAGGCTGGACACTCTTGGGGCTGAGAGGATTGGTGAGGTTGGGTGAGCAAATGCAGATACTTTAAAGTAATACCACGGGGTACCCACCCCATGGGTCTCAAATCTCCAGGTACAAGGGAATCTTCCTACATCAAAACATGCATGGGAAACCCAGAAGATGGTATGCCGTGAGATCGGGAAAGGTTTCTAAAACGCACCTCATTTCTCCTCTCCTTGTTCTCGGGTTCGCCATTCCAGCCGCTTGACTAACCATCTCCCTACTTGGAGAATCAGCACCTTTAACCTCCTGTTTCGTCCAGGTTGCAATTTGTCCTGAGGATGAACGGGAAGACGCGGAACCAATGAGAGACGAGCCCTAGGTGTTTGGACAGGCATAGGTCACTCCATTTTCCCATCAGGAAGAAGAATGAACCACAGGCTCAGCCTGCCCCCCAGAACCAAAATAGGGCCTGAAGCAATCCTGCGCTTTTGCGGCCAGCTCCCAAAAAAGCGAGGAGACAAATGGAGCTCAGGGGCACTGCAATTCACAAACGTGCAGAGTTATAAATGAGAACTCTCGTCCACAAATATATTGAGGGAAGGCAACGAAGAGGATTTGAAAGCAAGGCAGATTTGCAGGAAACAGATTTCAGGAGGTAGATTCGACTCGCCTTTAAAGCACATGAAAAGCGGCAAAACGTTGACAATGATGCCCTTGGCCAAAAAGGGCGTATGCGTTTTTTCCTGAATATATTCAGGAAAAAACGCATACGCCCTTTTTGGCCAAGCAAGCAAGCCGGAAGGGCAAATCAGCGCTACAAAGAAGTCTCGCTTGCCCTCGGTCAAAAGGGCCATGCTGAACAAAGTGTAAAAACCAGAAAAGCAGGACAGGCCATGGAGACATGGGAGCCTTGCTACGCTGATGGGTGGGATGTAAATTGCCAACAGGCACTCTGGAGAAGAATACGGTGTGTCCTGAAACAAGTAATAAACACAGCGTAGAGAGCATAGGGCACTTCCACTCATGGGCGTATAAATTGGGAAAACTAAAAATCAACAAGACACAGGCACCCTAAAGTTTACGGCTGCTCTGTTTCCTAGAACCTCCGCTTCGGTACACCTTCAATATCCCAGGAAAGAGAAAAATGGATAAAGAAATGGTGGTACTTGGCACAATGGAATATCACTCAGCCATGAAATCAATGTCATAAGGCTAGTTAGCAGCATGATGAGTGGATTTAGGTACGATGATTCTAAGTGAAATAAGTCACACAGAAAAAGGCCCTTATCCTAAGATATCGCTTATAGAGGGAATGTCAAAATCGCTACACTTGAACTGAATTACAAAACAGAACAGAGTCACACCTTTAGAAGACACACTATGGCTGCTTAACGGGAAAGGTGAGGTGGGGTGATGCATAAAACAAGGGTTTGAAATTAGCTCAGAGACCGCTCCATAAGGCAAATATGTAATAGACAAGGCCTACTCCCTGCTCAGTGAACTGGACTCAACACACCCTAGTCACCACACAAGAATATATCTGACTAGTAAGAATCTGAAAACCTATGTATCGATATCTCTCTGCAAGTGAATCAAGAGGGTGTAAAGCGGCAACAACACAGCAGGGAAAAGCAGCCAAGCCCGATTCTAAACATACATTACTTTAAAAAACCCACAAAACAAAGACAGTTAAAGAGAGAGAAATTCTTACAAAATCCATTCAGGGTCTATGATGCAACCTGGATTGACCATATCTAGACCCACAGCTGGATGAGACATAAGGCTGGACACTCTTGGGGCTGAGAGGATTGGTGAGGTTGGGTGAGCAAACGCAGATACTTTAAAGTAACACCGCGGGGTACACACCCCATGGGTCTCAAATCTCCAGGTACAAGGGCATCTTCCTACATCAAAACATGCATGGGAAACCCAGAAGATGGTATGCCGTGAGATCGGGAAAGGTTTCTAAAACGCACCTCATTTCTCCTCTCCTTGTGCTCGGGTTCGCCATTCCAGCCGCTTGACTAACCATCTCCCTACTTGGAGAATCAGCACCTTTAACCTCCTGTTTCGTCCAGGTTGCAATTTGTCCTGAGGATGAACGGGAAGACGGGGAACCAACGAGACACTAGCCCTAGGTGTTGGGACAGGCACAGGTCACTCCATTTTCCCATCAGGAAGAAGAATGAACCACAGGCTCAGCCTGCCCCCCAGAACCAAAATAGGGCCTGAAGCAATCCTGCGCTTTTGCGGCCAGCTCCCAAAAAAGCGAGGAGACAAATGGAGCTCAGGGGCACTGCAATTCACAAACGTGCAGAGTTATAAATGAGAACTCTCGTCCACAAATATATTGAGGGAAGGCAACGAAGAGGATTTGAAAGCAAGGCAGATTTGCAGGAAACAGATTTCAGGAGGTAGATTCGACTCGCCTTTAAAGCACATGAAAAGCGGCAAAAGGTTGACAATGATGCCCTTGGCCAAAAAGGGCGTATGCGTTTTTTCCTGAATATATTCAGGAAAAAACGCATACGCCCTTTTTGGCCAACCAAGCAAGCTGGAAGGGCAAATCAGCGCTACAAAGAAGTCTCGCTTGCCCTCGGTCAAAAGGGCCATGCTGAACAAAGTGTAAAAACCAGAAAAGCAGGACAGGCCATGGAGACATGGGAGCCTTGCTACGCTGATGGGCGGGATGTAAATTGCCAACAGGCACTCTGGAGAAGAGTACGGTGTGTCCTGAAACAAGTAATAAACACAGCGTAGAGAGCATAGGGCACTTCCACTCATGGGCGTATAAATTGGGAAAACTAAAAATCAACAAGACACAGGCACCCTAAAGTTTACGGCTGCTCTGTTTCCAAGAATCTCCACTTCGGTACACCTTCAATATCCCAGGAAAGAGAAAAATGGATAAAGAAATGGTGGTACTTGGCACAATGGAATATCACTCAGCCCTGAAATCAATCTCATAAGGCTACTTAGCAGCATGATGAGTGGATTTAGGTACGATGATTCTAAGTGAAATAAGTCACACAGAAAAAGACACTTATCCTAAGATATCGCTTATAGAGAGAATGTCAAAATCGCTACACTTGAGCTGAATTACAAAACAAAATAGAGTCACACCTTTAGAAGACACACTATGGCTGCTTAACGGGAAAGGTGAGGTGGGGTGAGGCATAAAACAAGGGTTTGAAATTAGCTCAGAGACCGCTCCATAAGCCAAATATGTAATAGACAAGTCCTACTCCCTGCTCAGTGAACTGGACTCAACACACCCTAGTCACCACACAAGAATATATCTGACTAGTAAGAATCTGAAAACCTATGTATCGATATCTCTCTGCAAGTGAATCAAGAGGGTGTAAAGCAGCATCAACACAGCAGGGAAAAGCAGCCCAGCCCGATTCTAAACATAAATTACTTAAAAAAACCCACAAAACAAAGACAGTTAAAGAGAGAGAAATTCTTACAAAATCCATTCAGGGTCTATGATGCAACCTGGATTGACCATATCTACACCCACAGCTGGATGAGACCTAAGGCTGGACACTCTTGGGGCTGAGAGGATTGGTGAGGTTGGGTGAGCAAACCCAGATACTTTAAAGTAACACTGCTGGGAACACACCCCATGGGTCTCAAATCTCCAGGTACAAGGGCATCTTCCTACATCAAAACATGCATGGGAAACCCAGAAGATGGTATGCCATGAGATCGGGAAAGGTTTCTAAAACGCACCTCATTTCTCCTCTCCTTGTGCTCGGGTTCGCCATTCCAGCCGCTTGACTAACCATCTCCCTACTTGGAGAATCAGCACCTTTAACCTCCTGATTGTACAGGTTGCAATTTGTCCTGAGGATGAACGGGAAGACGCGGAACCAACGAGAGACGAGCCCTAGGTGTTGGGACAGGCATAGGTCACTCCATTTTCCCATCAGGAAGAAGAATGAACCACAGGCTCAGCCTGCCCCCCAGAACCAAAATAGGGCCTGAAGCAAACCTGCGCTTTTGCGGCCAGCTCCCAAAAAAGCGAGGAGACAAATGGAGCTCAGGGGCACTGCAATTCACAAACGTGCAGAGTTATAAATGAGAACTCTCGTCCACAAATATATTGAGGGAAGGCAACGAAGAGGATTTGAAAGCAAAGCAGATTTGCAGGAAACAGATTTCAGGAGGTAGATTCGACTCGCCTTTAAAGCACATGAAAAGCGGCAAAAGGTTGACAATGATGCCCTTGGCCAAAAAGGGCGTATGCGTTTTTTCCTGAATATATTCAGGAAAAAACGCATACGCCCTTTTTGGCCAACCAAGCAAGCCGGAAGGGCAAATCAGCGCTACAAAGAAGTCTCGCTTGCCCTCGGTCAAAAGGGCCATGCTGAACAAAGTGTAAAAACCAGAAAAGCAGGACAGACCATGGAGACATGGGAGCCTTGCTACGCTGATGGGCGGGATGTAAATTGCCAACAGGCACTCTGGAGAAGAGTACGGTGTGTCCTGAAACAAGTAATAAACACAGCGTAGAGAGTATAGGGCAATTCCACTCATGGGCGTATAAATTGGGAAAACTAAAAATCAACAAGACACAGGCACCCTAAAGTTTACGGCTGCTCTGTTTCCAAGAATCTCCGCTTCGGTACACCTTCAATATCCCAGGAAAGAGAAAAATGGATAAAGAAATGGTGGTACTTGGCACAATGGAATATCACTCAGCCATGAAATCAATGTCATAAGGCTAGTTAGCAGCATGATGAGTGGATTTAGGTACGATGATTCTAAGTGAAATAAGTCACACAGAAAAAGGCACTTATCCTAAGATATCGCTTATAGAGGGAATGTCAAAATCGCTACACTTGAACTGAATTACAAAACAGAACAGAGGCACACCTTTAGAAGACACACTATGGCTGCTTAACCGGAAAGGTGAGGTGGGGTGATGCATAAAACAAGGGTTTGAAATTAGCTCAGACACCGCTCCATAAGCCAAATATGTACTAGATAAGGCCTACTCCCTGCTCAGTGAACTGGACTCAACACCCCCTAGTCACCGCACAAGAATATATCTGACTAGTATGAATCTGAAAACCTATGTATCGATATCTCTCTGAAAGTGAATCAAGAGGGTGTAAAGCGGCATAAACACAGCAAGGAAAAGCAGCCAAACCCCATTCTAAACATACATTACTTTAAAAAACCCACAAAGCAAAGACAGTGAAAGAGAGAGAAATTCTTACAAAATCCGTTCAGGGTCTCTGATGCAACCTGGATTGACCATATCTAGACCCACAGCTGGATGAGACATAAGGCTGGACACTCTTGGGGCTGAGAGGATTCGTGAGGTTGGGTGAGCAAATGCAGATACTTTAAAGTAATACCGCGGGGGACCCACCCCATGGGTCTCAAATCTCCAGGTACAAGGGAATCTTCCTACATCAAAACATGCATGGGAAACCCAGAAGATGGTATGCCGTGAGATCGGGAAAGGTTTCTAAAACGCACCTCATTTCTCCTCTCCTTGTGCTCGGGTTCGCCATTCCAGCCGCTGACTAACCATCTCCCTACTTGGAGAATCAGCACCTTTAACCTCCTGTTTCGTACAGGTTGCAATTTGTCCTGAGGATGAACGGGAAGACGCGGAACCAATGAGAGACAAGCCCTAGGTGTTGGGACAGGCATAGGTCACTCCATTTTCCCATCAGGAAGAAGAATGAACCACAGGCTCAGCCTGCCCCCCAGAACCAAAATAGGGCCTGAAGCAATCCTGCGCTTTTGCGGCCAGCTCCCAAAAAAGCGAGGAGACAAATGGAGCTCAGGGGCACTGCAATTCACAAACGTGCAGAGTTATAAATGAGAACTCTCGTCCACAAATATATTGAGGGAAGGCAACGAAGAGGTTTTGAAAGCAAGGCAGATTTGCAGGAAACAGATTTCAGGAGGTAGATTCGACTCGCCTTTAAAGCACATGAAAAGCGGCAAAACGTTGACAATGATGCCCTTGGCCAAAAAGGGCGTATGCGTTTTTTCCTGAATATATTCAGGAAAAAACGCATACGCCCTTTTTGGCCAACCAAGCAAGCCGGAAGGGCAAATCAGCACTACAAAGAAGTCTCGCTTGCCCTCGGTCAAAAGGGCCATGCTGCACAAAGTGTAAAAACCAGAAAAGCAGGACAGGCAATGGAGACATGGGAGCCTTGCTACGCTGATGGGCGGGATGTAAATTGCCAACAGGCACTCTGGAGAAGAGTACGGTGTGTCCTGAAACAAGTAATAAACACAGCGTAGAGAGCATAGGGCACTTCCACTCATGGGCGTATAAATTGGGAAAACTAAAAATCAACAAGACACAGGCACCCTAAAGTTTACGGCTGCTCTGTTTCCAAGAACCTCCGCTTCGGTACACCTTCAATATCCCAGGAAAGAGAAAAATGGATAAAGAAATGGTGGTACTTGGCACAATGGAATATCACTCAGCCATGAAATCAATCTCATAAGGCTACTTAGCAGCATGATGAGTGGATTTAGGTACGATCATTCTAAGTGAAATAAGTCACACAGAAAAAGACACTTATCCTAAGATATCGCTTATAGAGGGAATGTCAAAATCGTTACACTTGAGCTGAATTACAAAACAAAACAGAGTCACACCTTTAGAAGACACACTATGGCTGCTTAACGGGAAAGGTGAGGTGGGGTGATGCATAAAACAAGGGTTTGAAATTAGCTCAGACACCGCTCCATAAGCCAAATATGTAATAGACAAGGCCTACTCCCTGCTCAGTGAACTGGACTCAACACACCCTAGTCACCACACAAGAATATATCTGACTAGTAAGAATCTGAAAACCTATGTATCGATATCTCTCTGCAAGTGAATCAAGAGGGTGTAAAGCAGCATCAACGCAGCAGGGAAAAGCAGCCAAACCCCATTCTAAACATACATTACTTTAAAAAACCCACAAAGCAAAGACAGTGAAAGAGAGAGAAATTCTTACAAAATCCGTTCAGGGTCTCTGATGCAACCTGGATTGACCATATCTAGACCCACAGCTGGATGAGACATAAGGCTGGACACTCTTGGGGCTGAGAGGATTGGTGAGGTTGGGTGAGCAAATACAGATACTTTAAAGTAATACCGCGGGGTACCCACCCCATGGGTCTCAAATCTCCAGGTACAAGGGCATCTTCCTACATCAAAACATGCATGGGAAACCCAGAAGATGGTATGCCATGAGATCGGGAAAGGTTTCTAAAACGCACCTCATTTCTCCTCTCCTTGTGCTCGGGTTCGCCATTCCAGCCGCTTGACTAACCATCTCCCTACTTGGAGAATCAGCACCTTTAACCTCCTGTTTCGTCCAGGTTGCAATTTGTCCTGAGGATGAACGGGAAGACGGGGAACCAACGAGAGACTAGCCCTCGGTGTTGGGACAGGCACAGGTCACTCCATTTTCCCATCAGGAAGAAGAATGAACCACAGGCTCAGCCTGCCCCCCAGAACCAAAATAGGGCCTGAAGCAATCCTGCGCTTTTGCGGCCAGCTCCCAAAAAAGCGAGGAGACAAATGGAGCTCAGGGGCACTGCAATTCACAAACGTGCAGAGTTATAAATGAGAACTCTCGTCCACAAATATATTGAGGGAAGGCAACGAAGAGGATTTGAAAGCAAGGCAGATTTGCAGGAAACAGATTTCAGGAGGTAGATTCGACTCGCCTTTAAAGCACATGAAAAGCGGCAAAACGTTGACAATGATGCCCTTGGCCAAAAAGGGCGTATGCGTTTTTTCCTGAATATATTCAGGAAAAAACGCATACGCCCTTTTAGGCCAAGCAAGCACGCCGGAAGGGCAAATCAGCGCTACAAAGAAGTCTCGCTTGCCCTCGGTCAAAAGGGCCATGCTGAACAAAGTGTAAAAACCAGAAAAGCAGGACAGGCCATGGAGACATGGGAGCCTTGCTACGCTGATGGGCGGGATGTAAATTGCCAACAGGCACTCTGGAGAAGAGTACGGTGTGTCCTGAAACAAGTAATAAACTCAGCGTAGAGAGCATAGGGCACTTCCACACATGGGCGTATAAATTGGGAAAACTAAAAATCAACAAGACACAGGCACCCTAAAGTTTACGGCTGCTCTGTTTCCAAGAATCTCCGCTTCGGTATACCTTCAATATCCCAGGAAAGAGAAAAATGGATAAAGAAATGGTGGTACTTGGCACAATGGAATATCACTCAGCCATGAAATCAATGTCATAAGGCTACTTAGCAGCATGATGAGTGGATTTAGGTACGATGATTCTAAGTGAAATAAGTCACACAGAAAAAGGCACTTATCCTAAGATATCGCTTATAGAGGGAATGCCAAAATCGCTACACTTGAACTGAATTACAAAACAGAACAGAGGCACACCTTTAGAAGACACACTATGGCTACTTAACCGGAAAGGTGAGGTGAGGTGATGCATAAAACAAGGGTTTGAAATTAGCTCAGACACCGCTCCATAAGCCAAATATGTACTAGACAAGGCCTACTCCCTGCTCAGTGAACTGGACTCAACACCCCCTAGTCACCGCACAAGAATATATCTGACTAGTATGAATCTCAAAAACCTATGTATCGATATCTCTCTGCAAGTGAATCAAGAGGGTGTAAAGCGGCATAAACACAGCAGGGAAAAGCAGCCAAACCCCATTCTAAACATAAATTACTTTATAAAACCCACAAAGCAAAGAAAGTGAAAGAGAGAGAAATTCTTACAAAATCCGTTCAGGGTATCTGATGCAACCTGGATTGACCATATCTAGACCCACAGCTGGATGAGACATAAGGCTGGACACTCTTGGGGCTGAGAGGATTGGTGAGGTTGGGTGAGCAAATGCAGATACTTTAAAGTAATACCGCGGGGTACCCACCCCATGGGTCTCAAATCTCCAGGTACAAGGGAATCTTCCTACATCAAAACATGCATGGGAAACCCAGAAGATGGTATGCCATGAGATCGGGAAAGGTTTCTAAAACGCACCTCATTTCTCCTCTCCTTGTGCTCGGGTTCGCCATTCCAGCTGCTTGACTAACCATCTCCCTACTTGGAGAATCAGCACCTTTAACCTCCTGTTTCATCCAGGTTGCAATTTGTCCTGAGGATGAACGGGAAGACGGGGAACCAACGAGAGACGAGCCCTAGGTGTTGGGACAGGCATAGGTCACTCCATTTTCCCATCAGGAAGAAGAATGAACCACAGGCTCAGCCTGCCCCCCAGAACCAAAATAGGGCCTGAAGCAATCCTGCGCTTTTGCGGCCAGCTCCCAAAAAAGCGAGGAGACAAATGGAGCTCAGGGGCACTGCAATTCACAAACGTGCAGAGTTATAAATGAGAACTCTCGTCCACAAATATATTGAGGGAAGGCAACGAAGAGGATTTGAAAGCAAGGCAGATTTGCAGGAAACAGATTTCAGGAGGTAGATTCCACTCGCCTTTAAAGCACATGAAAAGCGGCAAAACGTTGACAATGATGCCCTTGGCCAAAAAGGGCGTATGCGTTTTTTCCTGAATATATTCAGGAAAAAACGCATACGCCCTTTTTGGCCAACCAAGCAAGCCGGAAGGGCAAATCAGCGCTACAAAGAAGTCTCGCTTGCCCTCGGTCAAAAGGGCCATGCTGAACAAAGTGTAAAAACCAGAAAAGCAGGACAGGCCATGGAGACATGGGAGCCTTGCTACGCTGATGGGCGGGATGTAAATTGCCAACAGGCACTCTGGAGAAGAGTACGGTGTGTCCTGAAACAAGTAATAAACACAGCGTAGAGAGCATAGGGCACTTCCACTCATGGGCGTATAAATTGGGAAAACTAAAAATCAACAAGACACAGGCACCCTAAAGTTTACGGCTGCTCTGTTTCCAAGAACCTCCGCTTCGGTACACCTTCAATATCCCCCGAAAGAGAAAAATGGATAAAGAAATGGTGGTACTTGGCACAATGCAATATCACTCAGCCATGAAATCAATGTCATAAGGCTAGATAGCAGCATGATGAGCGGATTTAGGTACGATGATTCTAAGTGAAATAAGTCACACAGAAAAAGACACTTATCCTAAGATATCGCTTTTAGGGGGAATGTCAAAATCGCTACACTTGAACTGAATTACAAAACAGAACATAGTCACACCTTTAGAAGACACACTATGGCTGCTTAACGGGAAAGGTGAGGTGGGGTGATGCATAAAACAAGGGTTTGAAATTAGCTCAGAGACCGCTCCATAAGCCAAATATGTACTAGACAAGGCCTACTCCCTGCTCAGTGAACTGGACTCAACACACCCTAGTCACCACACAAGAATATATCTGACTAGTAAGAATCTGAAAACCTATGTATCGATATCTCTCTGCAAGTGAATCAAAAGGGTGTAAAGCGGCATCAACACAGCAGGGAAAAGCAGCCAAGCCCGATTCTAAACATACATTACTTTAAAAAACCCACAAAAGAAAGACAGTGAAAGAGAGAGAAATTCTTACAAAATCCGTTCAGGGTCTATGATGCAACCTGGATTGACCATATCTAGACCCACAGCTGGATGAGACATAAGGCTGGACACTCTTGGGGCTGAGCGGATTGGTGAGGTTGGGTGAGAAATGCAGATACTTTAAAGTAACACTGCTGGGAACACACCCCATGGGTCTCAAATCTCCAGGTACAAGGGCATCTTCCTACATCAAAACATGCATGGGAAACCCAGAAGATGGTATGCCATGAGATCGGGAAAGGTTTCTAAAACGCACCTCATTTCTCCTCTCCTTGTGCTCGGGTTCGCCATTCCAACCACTTGACTAACCATCTCCCTACTTGGAGAATCAGCACCTTTAACCTCCTGATTGTACAGGTTGCAATTTGTCCTGAGGATGAATGGGAAGATGCGGAACCAACGAGAGACGAGCCCTAGGTGTTGGGAGAGGCATAGGTCACTCCATTTTCCCATCAGGAAGAAGAATGAACCACAGGCTCAGCCTGCCCCCCAGAACCAAAATAGGGCCTGAAGCAATCCTGCGCTTTTGCGGCCAGCTCCCAAAAAAGCGAGGAGACAAATGGAGCTCAGGGGCACTGCAATTCACAAATGTGCAGAGTTATAAATGAGAACTCTCGTCCACAAATATATTGAGGGAAGGCAACGAAGAGGATTTGAAAGCAAGGCAGATTTGCAGGAAACAGATTTCAGGAGGTAGATTCGACTCGCCTTTAAAGCACATGAAAAGCGGCAAAACGTTGACAATGATGCCCTTGGCCAAAAAGGGCGTATGCGTTTTTTCCTGAATATATTCAGGAAAAAACGCATACGCCCTTTTTGGCCAACCAAGCAAGCCGGAAGGGCAAATCAGCGCTACAAAGAAGTCTCGCTTGCCCTCGGTCAAAAGGGCCATGCTGAACAAAGTGTAAAAACCAGAAAAGCAGGACAGGCCATGGAGACATGGGAGCCTTGCTACGCTGATGGGCGGGATGTAAATTGCCAACAGGCACTCTGGAGAAGAGTACGGTGTGTCCTGAAACAAGTAATAAACACAGCGTAGAGAGCATAGGGCACTTCCACTCATGGGCGTATAAATTGGGAAAACTAAAAATCAACAAGACACAGGTACCCTAAAGTTTACGGCTGCTCTGTTTCCAAGAATCTCCGCTTCGGTACACCTTCAATATCCCAGGAAAGAGAAAAATGGATAAAGAAATGGTGGTACTTGGCACAATGGAATATCACTCAGCCATGAAATCAATGTCATAAGGCTACTTAGCAGCATGATGAGTGGATTTAGGTACGATGATTCTAAGTGAAATAAGTCACACAGAAAAAGGCACTTATCCTAAGATATCGTTTATAGAGGGAATGCCAAAATCGCTACACTTGAACTGAATTACAAAACAGAACAGAGGCACACCTTTAGAAGACACACTATGGCTACTTAACCGGAAAGGTGAGGTGGGGTGATGCATAAAACAAGGGTTTGAAATTAGCTCAGACACCACTCCATAAGCCAAATATGTACTAGACAAGGCCTACTCCCTGCTCAGTGAACTGGACTCAACACCCCCTAGTCACCGCACAAGAATATATCTGACTAGTATGAATCTCAAAAACCTATGTATCGATATCTCTCTGCAAGTGAATCAAGAGGGTGTAAAGCGGCATAAACACAGCAGGGAAAAGCAGCCAAACCCCATTCTAAACATACATTACTTTAAAAAACCCACAAAGCAAAGACAGTGAAAGAGAGAGAAATTCTTACAAAATCCGTTCAGGGTATCTGATGCAACCTGGATTGACCATATCTAGACCCACAGCTGGATGAGACATAAGGCTGGACACTCTTGGGGCTGAGAGGATTGGTGAGGTTGGGTGAGCAAATGCAGATCCTTTAAAGTAATACCGCGGGGTACCCACCCCATGGGTCTCAAATCTCCAGGTACAAGGGAATCTTCCTACATCAAAACATGCATGGGAAACCCAGAAGATGGTATGCCGTGAGATCGGGAAAGGTTTCTAAAACCCACCTCATTTCTCCTCTCCTTGTGCTCGGGTTCGCCATTCCAGCCTCTTGACTAACCATCTCCCTACTTGGAGAATCAGCACCTTTGACCTCCAGTTTCGTCCAGGTTGTAATTTGTCCTGAGGATGAACGGGAAGACGGGGAACCAACGAGAGACTAGCCCTAGGTGTTGGGACAGGCACAGGTCACTCCATTTTCCCATCAGGAAGAAGAATGAACCACAGGCTCAGCCTGCCCCCCAGAACCAAAATAGGGCCTGAAGCAATCCTGCGCTTTTGCGGCCAGCTCCCAAAAAAGCGAGGAGACAAATGGAGCTCAGGGGCACTGCAATTCACAAACGTGCAGAGTTCTAAATGAGAACTCTCGTCCACAAATATATTGAGGGAAGGCAACGAAGAGGATTTGAAAGCAAGGCAGATTTGCAGGAAACAGATTTCAGGAGGTAGATTCGACTCGCCTTTAAAGCACATGAAAAGCGGCAAAACGTTGACAATGATGCCCTTGGCCAAAAAGGGCGTATGCGTTTTTTCCTGAATATATTCAGGAAAAAACGCATACGCCCTTTTTGGCCAACCAAGCAAGCCGGAAGGGCAAATCAGCGCTACAATGAAGTCTCGCTTGCCCTCGGTCAAAAGGGCCATGCTGAAAAAAGTGTAAAAATCAGAAAAGCAGAACAGGCCATGGAGACATGGGAGCCTTGCTACGCTGATGGGCGGGATGTAAATTGCCAACAGGCACTCTGGAGAAGAGTACGGTGTGTCCTGAAACAAGTAATAAACACAGCGTAGAGAGCATAGGGCACTTCCACTCATGGGCGTATAAATTGGGAAAACTAAAAATCAACAAGACACAGGCACCCTAAAGTTTACGGCTGCTCTGTTTCCAAGAACCTCCGCTTCGGTACACCTTCAATATCCCAGGAAAGAGAAAAATGGATAAAGAAATGGTGGTACTTGGCACAATGGAATATCACTCAGCCATGAAATCAATGTCATAAGGCTAGTTAGCAGCATGATGAGTGGATTTAGGTACGATGATTCTAAGTGAAATAAGTCACACAGAAAAAGACACTTATCCTAAGATATCGCTTTTAGGGGGAATGTCAAAATCGCTACACTTGAACTGAATTACAAAACAGAACATAGTCACACCTTTAGAAGACACACTATGGCTGCTTAACGGGAAAGGTGAGGTGGGGTGATGCATAAAACAAGGGTTTGAAATTAGCTCAGAGACCGCTCCATAAGCCAAATATGTACTAGACAAGGCCTACTCCCTGCTCAGTGAACTGGACTCAACACACCCTAGTCACCACACAAGAATATATCTGACTAGTAAGAATCTGAAAACCTATGTATCGATATCTCTCTGCAAGTGAATCAAAAGGGTGTAAAGCGGCATAAACACAGCAGGGAAAAGCAGCCAAACCCCATTCTAAACATACGTTACTTTAAAAAACCCACAAAGCAAAGACAGTGAAAGAGAGAGAAATTCTTACAAAATCCGTTCAGGGTATCTGATGCAACCTGGATTGACCATATCTAGACCCACAGCTGGATGAGACATAAGGCTGGACACTCTTGGGGCTGAGAGGATTGGTGAGGTTGGGTGAGCAAATGCAGATACTTTAAAGTAATACCGCGGGGTACCCACCCCATGGTTCTCAAATCTCCAGGTACAAGGGAATCTTCCTACATCAAAACATGCATGGGAAACCCAGAAGATGGTATGCCGTGAGATCGGGAAAGGTTTCTAAAACGCACCTCATTTCTCCTCTCCTTGTGCTCGGGTTCGCCATTCCAGCCGCTTGACTAACCGTCTCCCTACTTGGAGAATCAGCACCTTTAACCTCCTGTTTCGTCCAGGTTGCAATTTGTCCTGAGGATGAACGGGAAGACGGGGAACCAACGAGACACTAGCCCTAGGTGTTGGGACAGGCACAGGTCACTCCATTTTCCCATCAGGAAGAAGAATGAACCACAGGCTCAGCCTGCCCCCCAGAACCAAAATAGGGCCTGAAGCAATCCTGCGCTTTTGCGGCCAGCTCCCAAAAAAGCGAGGAGACAAATGGAGCTCAGGGGCACTGCAATTCACAAACGTGCAGAGTTATAAATGAGAACTCTCGTCCACAAATATATTGAGGGAAGGCAACGAAGAGGATTTGAAAGCAAGGCAGATTTGCAGGAAACAGATTTCAGGAGGTAGATTCGACTCGCCTTTAAAGCACATGAAAAGCGGCAAAACGTTGACAATGATGCCCTTGGCCAAAAAGGGCGTATGCGTTTTTTCCTGAATATATTCAGGAAAAAACGCATACGCCCTTTTTGGCCAACCAAGCAAGCCAGAAGGGCAAATCAGCGCTACAAAGAAGTCTCGCTTGCCCTCGGTCAAAAGGGCCATGCTGAACAAAGTGTAAAAACCAGAAAAGCAGGACAGGCCATGGAGACATGGGAGCCTTGCTACGCTGATGGGCGGGATGTAAATTGCCAACAGGCACTCTGGAGAAGAGTACGGTGTGTCCTGAAACAAGTAATAAACACAGCGTAGAGAGCATAGGGCACTTCCACTCATGGGCGTATAAATTGGGAAAAGTAAAAATCAACAAGACACAGGCACCCTAAAGTTTACGGCTGCTCTGTTTCCAAGAACCTCCACTTCGGTACACCTTCAATATCCCAGGAAAGAGAAAAATGGATAAAGAAATGGTGGTACTTGGCACAGTGGAATATCACTCAGCCATGAAATCAATGTCATAAGGCTAGTTAGCAGCATGATGAGTGGATTTAGGTACGATGATTCTAAGTGAAATAAGTCACACAGAAAAAGACACTTATCCTAAGATATCGCTTTTTGGGGGAATGTCAAAATCGCTACACTTGAACTGAATTACAAAACAGAACATAGTCACACCTTTAGAAGACACACTATGGCTGCTTAACGGGAAAGGTGAGGTGGGGTGATGCATAAAACAAGGGTTTGAAATTAGCTCAGAGACCGCTCCATAAGCCAAATATGTACTAGACAAGGCCTACTCCCTGCTCAGTGAACTGGACTCAACACACCCTAGTCACCACACAAGAATATATCTGACTAGTAAGAATCTGAAAACCTATGTATCGATATCTCTCTGCAAGTGAATCAAGAGGGTGTAAAGCGGTATCAACACAGCAGGGAAAAGCAGCCAAGCCCGATTCTAAACATAAATTACTTTAAAAAACCCACAAAACAAAGACAGTGAAAGAGAGAGAAATTCTTACAAAATCCGTTCAGGGTCTCTGATGCAACCTGGATTGACCATATCTAGACCCACAGCTGGATGAGACATAAGGCTGGACACTCTTGGGGCTGAGAGGATTGGTGAGGTTGGGTGAGCAAATGCAGATACTTTAAAGTAATACCGCGGGGTACCCACCCCATGGTTCTCAAATCTCCAGGTACAAGGGAATCTTCCTACATCAAAACATGCATGGGAAACCCAGAAGATGGTATGCCGTGAGATCGGGAAAGGTTTCTAAAACGCACCTCATTTCTCCTCTCCTTGTGCTCGGGTTCGCCATTCCAGCCGCTTGACTAACCATCTCCCTACTTGGAGAATCAGCACCTTTAACCTCCTGTTTCGTCCAGGTTGCAATTTGTCCTGAGGATGAACGGGAAGACGGGGAACCAACGAGACACTAGCCCTAGGTGTTGGGACAGGCACAGGTCACTCCATTTTCCCATCAGGAAGAAGAATGAACCACAGGCTCAGCCTGCCCCCCAGAACCAAAATAGGGCCTGAAGCAATCCTGCGCTTTTGCGGCCAGCTCCCAAAAAAGCGAGGAGACAAATGGAGCTCAGGGGCACTGCAATTCACAAACGTGCAGAGTTATAAATGAGAACTCTCGTCCACAAATATATTGAGGGAAGGCAACGAAGAGGATTTGAAAGCAAGGCAGATTTGCAGGAAACAGATTTCAGGAGGTAGATTCGACTCGCCTTTAAAGCACATGAAAAGCGGCAAAACGTTGACAATGATGCCCTTGGCCAAAAAGGGCGTATGCGTTTTTTCCTGAATATATTCAGGAAAAAACGCATACGCCCTTTTTGGCCAACCAAGCAAGCCGGAAGGGCAAATCAGCGCTACAATGAAGTCTCGCTTGCCCTCGGTCAAAAGGGCCTTGCTGAAAAAAGTGTAAAAACCAGAAAAGCAGGACAGGCCATGGAGACATGGGAGCCTTGCTACGCTGATGGGCGGGATGTAAATTGCCAACAGGCACTCTGGAGAAGAGTACGGTGTGTCCTGAAACAAGTAATAAACACAGCGTAGAGAGCATAGGGCACTTCCACTCATGGGCGTATAAATTGGGAAAACTAAAAATCAACAAGACACAGGCACCCTAAAGTTTACGGCTGCTCTCTTTCCAAGAATCTCCGCTTCGGTACACCTTCAATATCCCAGGAAAGAGAAAAATGGATAAAGAAATGGTGGTACTTGGCACAATGGAATATCACTCAGCCATGAAATCAATGTCATAAGGCTAGTTAGCAGCATGATGAGTGGATTTAGGTACGATGATTCTAAGTGAAATAAGTCACACAGAAAAAGACACTTATCCTAAGATATCGCTTTTTGGGGGAATGTCAAAATCGCTACACTTGAACTGAATTACAAAACAGAACAGAGTCACACCTTTAGAAGACACACTATGGCTGCTTAACGGGAAAGGTGAGGTGGGGTGATGCATAAAACAAGGGTTTGAAATTAGCTCAGAGACCGCTCCATAAGCCAAATATGTACTAGACAAGGCCTACTCCCTGCTCAGTGAACTGGACTCAACACACCCTAGTCACCACACAAGAATATATCTGACTAGTAAGAATCTGAAAACCTATGTATCGATATCTCTCTGCAAGTGAATCAAAAGGGTGTAAAGCGGCATCAACACAGCAGGGAAAAGCAGCCAAGCCCGATTCTAAACATACATTACTTTAAAAAACCCACAAAAGAAAGACAGTGAAAGAGAGAGAAATTCTTACAAAATCCGTTCAGGGTCTATGATGCAACCTGGATTGACCATATCTAGACCCACAGCTGGATGAGACATAAGGCTGGACACTCTTTGGGCTGAGCGGATTGGTGAGGTTGGGTGAGAAATGCAGATACTTTAAAGTAACACTGCTGGGAACACACCCCATGGGTCTCAAATCTCCAGGTACAAGGGCATCTTCCTACATCAAAACATGCATGGGAAACCCAGAAGATGGTATGCCATGAGATCGGGAAAGGTTTCTAAAACGCACCTCATTTCTCCTCTCCTTGTGCTCGGGTTCGCCATTCCAGCCACTTGACTAACCATCTCCCTACTTGGAGAATCAGCACCTTTAACCTCCTGATTGTACAGGTTGCAATTTGTCCTGAGGATGAATGGGAAGATGCGGAACCAACGAGAGACGAGCCCTAGGTGTTGGGAGAGGCATAGGTCACTCCATTTTCCCATCAGGAAGAAGAATGAACCACAGGCTCAGCCTGCCCCCCAGAACCAAAATAGGGCCTGAAGCAATCCTGCGCTTTTGCGGCCAGCTCCCAAAAAAGCGAGGAGACAAATGGAGCTCAGGGGCACTGCAATTCACAAACGTGCAGAGTTATAAATGAGAACTCTCGTCCACAAATATATTGAGGGAAGGCAACGAAGAGGATTTGAAAGCAAGGCAGATTTGCAGGAAACAGATTTCAGGAGGTAGATTCGACTCGCCTTTAAAGCACATGAAAAGCGGCAAAACGTTGACAATGATGCCCTTGGCCAAAAAGGGCGTATGCGTTTTTTCCTGAATATATTCAGGAAAAAACGCATACGCCCTTTTTGGCCAACCAAGCAAGCCGGAAGGGCAAATCAGCGCTACAAAGAAGTCTCGCTTGCCCTCGGTCAAAAGGGCCATGCTGAACAAAGTGTAAAAACCAGAAAAGCAGGACAGGCCATGGAGACATGGGAGCCTTCCTACGCTGATGGGCGGGATGTAAATTGCCAACAGGCACTCTGGAGAAGAGTACGGTGTGTCCTGAAACAAGTAATAAACACAGCGTAGAGAGCATAGGGCACTTCCACTCATGGGCGTATAAATTGGGAAAACTAAAAATCAACAAGACACAGGCACCCTAAAGTTTACGGCTGCTCTCTTTCCAAGAATCTCCGCTTCGGTACACCTTCAATATCCCAGGAAAGAGAAAAATGGATAAAGAAATGGTGGTACTTGGCACAATGGAATATCACTCAGCCATGAAATCAATGTCATAAGGCTAGTTAGCAGCATGATGAGTGGAATTAGGTACGATGATTCTAAGTGAAATAAGTCACACAGAAAAAGACACTTATCCTAAGATATCGCTTTTTGGGGGAATGTCAAAATCGCTACACTTGAACTGAATTACAAAACAGAACATAGTCACACCTTTAGAAGACACACTATGGCTGCTTAACGGGAAAGGTGAGGTGGGGTGATGCATAAAACAAGGGTTTGAAATTAGCTCAGAGACCGCTCCATAAGCCAAATATGTACTAGACAAGGCCTACTCCCTGCTCAGTGAACTGGACTCAACACACCCTAGTCACCACACAAGAATATATCTGACTAGTAAGAATCTGAAAACCTATGTATCGATATCTCTCTGCAAGTGAATCAAAAGGGTGTAAAGCGGCATCAACACAGCAGGGAAAAGCAGCCAAGCCCGATTCTAAACATACATTACTTTAAAAAACCCACAAAAGAAAGACAGTGAAAGAGAGAGAAATTCTTACAAAATCCGTTCAGGGTCTATGATGCAACCTGGATTGACCATATCTAGACCCACAGCTGGATGAGACATAAGGCTGGACACTCTTGGGGCTGAGCGGATTGGTGAGGTTGGGTGAGAAATGCAGATACTTTAAAGTAACACTGCTGGGAACACACCCCATGGGTCTCAAATCTCCAGGTACAAGGGCATCTTCCTACATCAAAACATGCATGGGAAACCCAGAAGATGGTATGCCATGAGATCGGGAAAGGTTTCTAAAACGCACCTCATTTCTCCTCTCCTTGTGCTCGGGTTCGCCATTCCAGCCACTTGACTAACCATCTCCCTACTTGGAGAATCAGCACCTTTAACCTCCTGATTGTACAGGTTGCAATTTGTCCTGAGGATGAATGGGAAGATGCGGAACCAACGAGAGACGAGCCCTAGGTGTTGGGAGAGGCATAGGTCACTCCATTTTCCCATCAGGTAGAAGAATGAACCACAGGCTCAGCCTGCCCCCCAGAACCAAAATAGGGCCTGAAGCAATCCTGCGCTTTTGCGGCCAGCTCCCAAAAAAGCGAGGAGACAAATGGAGCTCAGGGGCACTGCAATTCACAAACGTGCAGAGTTATAAATGAGAACTCTCGTCCACAAATATATTGAGGGAAGGCAACGAAGAGGATTTGAAAGCAAGGCAGATTTGCAGGAAACAGATTTCAGGAGGTAGATTCGACTCGCCTTTAAAGCACATGAAAAGCGGCAAAACGTTGACAATGATGCCCTTGGCCAAAAAGGGCGTATGCGTTTTTTCCTGAATATATTCAGGAAAAAACGCATACGCCCTTTTTGGCCAACCAAGCAAGCCGGAAGGGCAAATCAGCGCTACAAAGAAGTCTCGCTTGCCCTCGGTCAAAAGGGCCATGCTGAACAAAGTGTAAAAACCAGAAAAGCAGGACAGGCCATGGAGACATGGGAGCCTTGCTACGCTGATGGGCGGGATGTAAATTGCCAACAGGCACTCTGGAGAAGAGTACGGTGTGTCCTGAAACAAGTAATAAACACAGCGTAGAGAGCATAGGGCACTTCCACTCATGGGCGTATAAATTGGGAAAACTAAAAATCAACAAGACACAGGCACCCTAAAGTTTACGGCTGCTCTGTTTCCAAGAATCTTCGCTTCGGTACACCTTCAATATCCCAGGAAAGAGAAAAATGGATAAAGAAATGGTGGTACTTGGCACAATGGAATATCACTCAGCCATGAAATCAATGTCATAAGGCTACTTAGCAGCATGATGAGTGGATTTAGGTACGATGATTCTAAGTGAAATAAGTCACACAGAAAAAGACACTTATCCTAAGATATCACTTATAGAGGGAATGCCAAAATCGCTACACTTGAACTGAATTACAAAACAGAACAGAGGCACACCTTTAGAAGACACACTATGGCTACTTAACCGGAAAGGTGAGGTGGGGTGATGCATAAAACAAGGGTTTGAAATTAGCTCAGAGACCGCTCCATAAGCCAAATATGTACTAGACAAGGCCTATTCCCTGCTCAGTGAACTGGACTCAACACACCCTAGTCACCACACAAGAATATATCTGACTAGTAAGAATCTGAAAACCTATGTATCGATATCTCTCTGCAAGTGAATCAAAAGGGTGTAAAGCGGCATCAACACAGCAGGGAAAAGCAGCCAAGCCCGATTCTAAACATACATTACTTTAAAAAACCCACAAAAGAAAGACAGTGAAAGAGACAGAAATTCTTACAAAATCCGTTCAGGGTCTCTGATGCAACCTGGATTGACCATATCTAGACCCACAGCTGGATGAGACATAAGGCTGGACACTCTTGGGGCTGAGCGGATTGGTGAGGTTGGGTGAGAAATGCAGATACTTTAAAGTAACACTGCTGGGAACACACCCCATGGGTCTCAAATCTCCAGGTACAAGGGCATCTTCCTACATCAAAACATGCATGGGAAACCCAGAAGATGGTATGCCATGAGATCGGGAAAGGTTTCTAAAACGCACCTCATTTCTCCTCTCCTTGTGCTCGGGTTCGCCATTCCAGCCGCTTGACTAACCATCTCCCTACTTGGAGAATCAGCACCTTTAACCTCCTGATTGTACAGGTTGCAATTTGTCCTGAGGATGAACGGGAAGACGCGGAACCAACGAGAGACGAGCCCTAGGTGTTGGGACAGGCATAGGTCACTCCATTTTCCCATCAGGAAGAAGAATGAACCACAGGCTCAGCCTGCCCCCCAGAACCAAAATAGGGCCTGAAGCAATCCTGCGCTTTTGCGGCCAGCTCCCAAAAAAGCGAGGAGACAAATGGAGCTCAGGGGCACTGCAATTCACAAACGTGCAGAGTTATAAATGCGAACTCTCGTGCACAAATATATTGAGGGAAGGCAACGAAGAGGATTTGAAAGCAAGGCAGATTTGCAGGAAACAGATTTCAGGAGGTAGATTCGACTCGCCTTTAAAGCACATGAAAAGCAGCAAAACGTTGACAATGATGCCCTTGGCCAAAAAGGGCGTATGCGTTTTTTCCTGAATATATTCAGGAAAAAACGCATACGCCCTTTTAGGCCAAGCAAGCAAGCCGGAAGGGCAAATCAGCGCTACAAAGAAGTCTCGCTTGCCCTCTTTCAAAAGGGCCATGCTGAACAAAGTGTAAAAACCAGAAAAGCAGGACAGGCCATGGAGACATGGGAGCCTTGCTACGCTGATGGGCGGGATGTAAATTGCCAACAGGCACTCTGGAGAAGAGTACGGTGTGTCCTGAAACAAGTAATAAACACAGCGTAGAGAGCATAGGGCACTTCCACTCATGGGCGTATAAATTGGGAAAACTAAAAATCAACAAGACACAGGCACCCTAAAGTTTACGGCTGCTCTGTTTCCAAGAATCTCCGCTTCGGTACACTTTCAATATCCCAGGAAAGAGAAAAATGGATAAAGAAATGGTGGTACTTGGCACAATGGAATATCACTCAGCCATGAAATCAATGTCATAAGGCTACTTAGCAGCATGATGAGTGGATTTAGGTACGATGATTCTAAGTGAAATAAGTCACACAGAAAAAGGCACTTATCCTAAGATATCACTTATAGAGGGAATGCCAAAATCGCTACACTTGAACTGAATTACAAAACAGAACAGAGGCACACCTTTAGAAGACACACTATGGCTACTTAAGCGGAAAGGTGAGGTGGGGTGATGCATAAAACAAGGGTTTGAAATTAGCTCAGAGACCGCTCCATAAGCCAAATATGTACTAGACAAGGCCTACTCCCTGCTCAGTGAACTGGACTCAACACCCCCTAGTCACCGCACAAGAATATATCTGACTGGTATGAATCTCAAAAACCTATGTATCGATATCTCTCTTTAAGTGAATCAAGAGGGTGTAAAGCGGCATAAACGCAGCAGGGAAAAGCAGCCAAACCCCATTCTAAACATACATTACTTTAAAAAACCCACAAAGCAAAGACAGTGAAAGAGAGAGAAATTCTTACAAAATCCGTTCAGGGTATCTGATGCAACCTGAATTGACCATATCTAGACCCACAGCTGGATGAGACATAAGGCTGGACACTCTTGGGGCTGAGAGGATTGGTGAGGTTGGGTGAGCAAATGCAGATACTTTAAAGTAATACCGCGGGGTACCCACCCCATGGGTCTCAAATCTCCAGGTACAAGGGCATCTTCCTACATCAAAACATGCATGGGAAACCCAGAAGATGGTATGCCGTGAGATCGGGAAAGGTTTCTAAAACGCACCTCATTTCTCCTCTCCTTGTGCTCGGGTTCGCCATTCCAGCCGCTTGACTAACCATCCCCCTACTTGGAGAATCAGCACCTTTAACCTCCAGTTTCGTCCAGGTTGCAATTTGTCCTGAGGATGAACGGGAAGACGGGGAACCAACGAGAGACTAGCCCTAGGTGTTGGGACAGGCACAGGTCACTCCATTTTCCCATCAGGAAGAAGAATGAACCACAGGCTCAGCCTGCCCCCCAGAACCAAAATAGGGCCTGAAGCAATCCTGCGCTTTTGCGGCCAGCTCCCAAAAAAGCGAGGAGACAAATGGAGCTCAGGGGCACTGCAATTCACAAACGTGCAGAGTTATAAATGAGAACTCTCGTCCACAAATATATTGAGGGAAGGCAACGAAGAGGATTTGAAAGCAAGGCAGATTTGCAGGAAACAGATTTCAGGAGGTAGATTCGACTCGCCTTTAAAGCACATGAAAAGCGGCAAAACGTTGACAATGATGCCCTTGGCCAAAAAGGGCGTATGCGTTTTTTCCTGAATATATTCAGGAAAAAACGCATACGCCCTTTTTGGCCAACCAAGCAAGCCGGAAGGGCAAATCAGCGCTACAAAGAAGTCTCGCTTGCCCTCGGTCAAAAGGGCCATGCTGAACAAAGTGTAAAAACCAGAAAAGCAGGACAGGCCATGGAGACATGGGAGCCTTGCTACGCTGATGGGCGGGATGTAAATTGCCAACAGGCACTCTGGAGAAGAGTACGGTGTGTCCTGAAACAAGTAATAAACACAGCGTAGAGAGCATAGGGCACTTCCACTCATGGGCGTATAAATTGGGAAAACTAAAAATCAACAAGACACAGGCACCCTAAAGTTTACGGCTGCTCTGTTTCCAAGAACCTCCGCTTCGGTACACCTTCAATATCCCCCGAAAGAGAAAAATGGATAAAGAAATGGTGGTACTTGGCACAATGGAATATCACTCAGCCATGAAATCAATGTCATAAGGCTAGTTAGCAGCATGATGAGCGGATTTAGGTACGATGATTCTAAGTGAAATAAGTCACACAGAAAAAGACACTTATCCTAAGATATCGCTTTTAGGGGGAATGTCAAAATCGCTACACTTGAACTGAATTACAAAACAGAACATAGTCACACCTTTAGAAGACACACTATGGCTGCTTAACGGGAAAGGTGAGGTGGGGTGATGCATAAAACAAGGGTTTGAAATTAGCTCAGAGACCGCTCCATAAGCCAAATATGTACTAGACAAGGCCTACTCCCTGCTCAGTGAACTGGACTCAACACACCCTAGTCACCACACAAGAATATATCTGACTAGTAAGAATCTGAAAACCTATGTATCGATATCTCTCTGCAAGTAATCAAAAGGGTGTAAAGCGGCATCAACACAGCAGGGAAAAGCAGCCAAGCCCGATTCTAAACATACATTACTTTAAAAAACCCACAAAAGAAAGACAGTGAAAGAGAGAGAAATTCTTACAAAATCCGTTCAGGGTCTATGATGCAACCTGGATTGACCATATCTAGACCCACAGCTGGATGAGACATAAGGCTGGACACTCTTGGGGCTGAGCGGATTGGTGAGGTTGGGTGAGAAATGCAGATACTTTAAAGTAACACTGCTGGGAACACACCCCATGGGTCTCAAATCTCCAGGTACAAGGGCATCTTCCTACATCAAAACATGCATGGGAAACCCAGAAGATGGTATGCCATGAGATCGGGAAAGGTTTCTAAAACGCACCTCATTTCTCCTCTCCTTGTGCTCGGGTTCGCCATTCCAGCCACTTGACTAACCATCTCCCTACTTGGAGAATCAGCACCTTTAACCTCCTGATTGTACAGGTTGCAATTTGTCCTGAGGATGAATGGGAAGATGCGGAACCAACGAGAGACGAGCCCTAGGTGTTGGGAGAGGCATAGGTCACTCCATTTTCCCATCAGGAAGAAGAATGAACCACAGGCTCAGCCTGCCCCCCAGAACCAAAATAGGGCCTGAAGCAATCCTGCGCTTTTGCGGCCAGCTCCCAAAAAAGCGAGGAGACAAATGGAGCTCAGGGGCACTGCAATTCACAAACGTGCAGAGTTATAAATGAGAACTCTCGTCCACAAATATATTGAGGGAAGGCAACGAAGAGGATTTGAAAGCAAGGCAGATTTGCAGGAAACAGATTTCAGGAGGTAGATTCGACTCGCCTTTAAAGCACATGAAAAGCGGCAAAACGTTGACAATGATGCCCTTGGCCAAAAAGGGCGTATGCGTTTTTTCCTGAATATATTCAGGAAAAAACGCATACGCCCTTTTTTGGCCAACCAAGCAAGCCGGAAGGGCAAATCAGCGCTACAAAGAAGTCTCGCTTGCCCTCGGTCAAAAGGGCCATGCTGAACAAAGTGTAAAAACCAGAAAAGCAGGACAGGCCATGGAGACATGGGAGCCTTGCTACGCTGATGGGCGGGATGTAAATTGCCAACAGGCACTCTGGAGAAGAGTACGGTGTGTCCTGAAACAAGTAATAAACACAGCGTAGAGAGCATAGGGCACTTCCACTCATGGGCGTATAAATTGGGAAAACTAAAAATCAACAAGACACAGGTACCCTAAAGTTTACGGCTGCTCTGTTTCCAAGAATCTCCGCTTCGGTACACCTTCAATATCCCAGGAAAGAGAAAAATGGATAAAGAAATGGTGGTACTTGGCACAATGGAATATCACTCAGCCATGAAATCAATGTCATAAGGCTACTTAGCAGCATGATGAGTGGATTTAGGTACGATGATTCTAAGTGAAATAAGTCACACAGAAAAAGGCACTTATCCTAAGATATCGTTTATAGAGGGAATGCCAAAATCGCTACACTTGAACTGAATTACAAAACAGAACAGAGGCACACCTTTAGAAGACACACTATGGCTACTTAACCGGAAAGGTGAGGTGGGGTGATGCATAAAACAAGGGTTTGAAATTAGCTCAGACACCACTCCATAAGCCAAATATGTACTAGACAAGGCCTACTCCCTGCTCAGTGAACTGGACTCAACACCCCCTAGTCACCGCACAAGAATATATCTGACTAGTATGAATCTGAAAACCTATGTATTGATATCTCTCTTTAAGTGAATCAAGAGGGTGTAAAGCGGCATAAACGCAGCAGGGAAAAGCAGCCAAACCCCATTCTAAACATACATTACTTTAAAAAACCCACAAAGCAAAGACAGTGAAAGAGAGAGAAATTCTTACAAAATCCGTTCAGGGTATCTGATGCAACCTGGATTGACCATATCTAGACCCACAGCTGGATGAGACATAAGGCTGGACACTCTTGGGGCTGAGAGGATTGGTGAGGTTGGGTGAGCAAATGCAGATACTTTAAAGTAATACCGCGGGGTACCCACCCCATGGGTCTCAAATCTCCAGGTACAAGGGAATCTTCCTACATCAAAACATGCATGGGAAACCCAGAAGATGGTATGCCGTGAGATCGGGAAAGGTTTCTAAAACGCACCTCATTTCTCCTCTCCTTGTGCTCGGGTTCGCCATTCCAGCCGCTTGACTAACCATCCCCCTACTTGGAGAATCAGCACCTTTAACCTCCAGTTTCGTCCAGGTTGCAATTTGTCCTGAGGATGAACGGGAAGACGGGGAACCAACGAGAGACTAGCCCTAGGTGTTGGGGACAGGGCACAGGTCACTCCATTTTCCCATCAGGAAGAAGAATGAACCACAGGCTCAGCCTGCCCCCCCAGAACCAAAATAGGGCCTGAAGCAATCCTGCGCTTTTGCGGCCAGCTCCCAAAAAAGCGAGGAGACAAATGGAGCTAGGGGCACTGCAATTCACAAACGTGCAGAGTTATAAATGAGAACTCTCGTCCACAAATATATTGAGGGAAGGCAACGAAGAGGATTTGAAAGCAAGGCAGATTTGCAGGAAACAGATTTCAGGAGGTAGATTCGACTCGCCTTTAAAGCACATGAAAAGCGGCAAAAACGTTGACAATGATGCCCTTGGCCAAAAAGGGCGTATGCGTTTTTTCCTGAATATATTCAGGAAAAAACGCATACGCCCTTTTTGGCCAACCAAGCAAGCCGGAAGAGCAAATCAGCCCTACAAAGAAGTCTCGCTTGCCCTCGGTCAAAAGGGCCATGCTGAACAAAGTGTAAAAACCAGAAAAAGCAGGACAGGCCATGGAGACATGGGAGCCTTGCTACGCTGATGGGCGGGATGTAAATTGCCAACAGGCACTCTGGAGAAGAGTACGGTGTGTCCTGAAACAAGTAATAAACACAGCGTAGAGAGCATTAGGGCACTTCCACTCATGGGCGTATAAATTGGGAAAACTAAAAATCAACAAGACACAGGCACCCTAAAGTTTACGGCTGCTCTGTTTCCAAGAACCTCCGCTTCGGTACACCCTTCAATATCCCCCGAAAGAGAAAAATGGATAAAGAAATGGTGGTACTTGGCACAATGGAATATCACTCAGCCATGAAATCAATGTCATAAGGCTAGTTAGCAGCATGATGAGTGGATTTAGGTACGATGATTCTAAGTGAAATAAGTCACACAGAAAAAGACACTTATCCTAAGATATCGCTTTTAGGGGGAATGTCAAAATCGCTACACTTGAACTGAATTACAAAACAGAACATAGTCACACCTTTAGAAGACACACTATGGCTGCTTAACGGGAAAGGTGAGGTGGGGTGATGCATAAAACAAGGGTTTGAAATTAGCTCAGAGACCGCTCCATAAGCCAAATATGTACTAGACAAGGCCTACTCCCTGCTCAGTGAACTGGACTCAACACACCCTAGTCACCACACAAGAATATATCTGACTAGTAAGAATCTGAAAACCTATGTATCGATATCTCTCTGCAAGTGAATCAAAAGGGTGTAAAGCGGCATCAAACACAGCAGGGAAAAGCAGCCAAGCCCGATTCTAAACATACATTACTTTAAAAAACCCACAAAAGAAAGACAGTGAAAGAGACAGAAATTCTTACAAAATCCGTTCAGGGTCTATGATGCAACCTGGATTGACCATATCTAGACCCACAGCTGGATGAGACATAAGGCTGGACACTCTTGGGGCTGAGCGGATTGGTGAGGTTGGGTGAGAAATGCAGATACTTTAAAGTAACACTGCTGGGAACACACCCCATGGGTCTCAAATCTCCAGGTACAAGGGCATCTTCCTACATCAAAACATGCATGGGAAACCCAGAAGATGGTATGCCATGAGATCGGGAAAGGTTTCTAAAACGCACCTCATTTCTCCTCTCCTTGTGCTCGGGTTTCGCCATTCCAGCCACTTGACTAACCATCTCCCTACTTGGAGAATCAGCACCCTATAACCTCCTGATTGTACAGGTTGCAATTTGTCCTGAGGATGAACGGGAAGACGCGGAACCAACGAGAGACGAGCCCTAGGTGTTGGGACAGGCATACGTCACTCCATTTTCCCATCAGGAAGAAGAATGAACCACAGGCTCAGCCTGCCCCCCAGAACCAAAATAGGGCCTGAAGCAATCCTGCGCTTTTGCGGCCAGCTCCCAAAAAAGCGAGGAGACAAATGGAGCTCAGGGGCACTGCAATTCACAAACGTGCAGAGTTATAAATGAGAACTCTCGTCCACAAATATATTGAGGGAAGGCAACGAAGAGGATTTGAAAGCAAGGCAGATTTGCAGGAAACAGATTTCAGGAGGTAGATTCGACTCGCCTTTAAAGCACATGAAAAGCAGCAAAACGTTGACAATGATGCCCTTGGCCAAAAAGGGCGTATGCGTTTTTTCCTGAATATATTCAGGAAAAAACGCATACGCCCTTTTAGGCCAAGCAAGCAAGCCGGAAGGGCAAATCAGCGCTACAAAGAAGTCTCGCTTGCCCTCGGTCAAAAGGGCCATGCTGAACGAAGTGTAAAAACCAGAAAAGCAGGACAGGCCATGGAGACATGGGAGCCTTGCTACGCTGATGGGCGTGATGTAAATTGCCAACAGGCACTCTGGAGAAGAGTACGGTGTGTCCTGAAACAAGTAATAAACACAGCGTAGAGAGCATAGGGCACTTCCACTCATGGGCGTATAAATTGGGAAAACTAAATATCAACAAGACACAGGCACCCTAAAGTTTACGGCTGCTCTGTTTCCAAGAATCTCCGCTTCGGTACACCTTCAATATCCCAGGAAAGAGAAAAATGGATAAAGAAATGGTGGTACTTGGCACAATGGAATATCACTCAGCCATGAAATCAATGTCATAAGGCTAGTTAGCAGCATGATGAGTGGATTTAGGTACGATGATTCTAAGTGAAATAAGTCACACAGAAAAAGGCACTTATCCTAAGATATCGCTTATAGAGGGAATGCCAAAATCGCTACACTTGAACTGAATTACAAAACAGAACAGAGGCACACCTTTAGAAGACACACTATGGCTACTTAACCAGAAAGGTGAGGTGGGGTGATGCATAAAACAAGGGTTTGAAATTAGCTCAGACACCGCTCCATAAGCCAAATATGTACTAGACAAGGCCTACTCCCTGCTCAGTGAACTGGACTCAACACCCCCTAGTCACCGCACAAGAATATATCTGACTAGTATGAATCTCAAAAACCTATGTATCGATATCTCTCTGCAAGTGAATCAAGAGGGTGTAAGTGTAAAGCGGCATAAACGCAGCAGGGAAAAGCAGCCAAACCCCATTCTAAACATACATTACTTTAAAAAACCCACAAAGCAAAGACAGTGAAAGAGAGAGAAATTCTTACAAAATCCGTTCAGGGTATCTGATGCAACCTGGATTGACCATATCTAGACCCACAGTTGGATGAGACATAGGGCTGGACACTCTTGGGGCTGAGAGGATTGGTGAGGTTGGGTGAGCAAATGCAGATACTTTAAAGTAATACCGCGGGGTACCCACCCCATGGTTCTCAAATCTCCAGGTACAAGGGAATCTTCCTACATCAAAACATGCATGGGAAACCCAGAAGATGGTATGCCATGAGATCGGGAAAGGTTTCTAAAACGCACCTCATTTCTCCTCTCCTTGTGCTCGGGTTCGCCATTCCAGCCGCTTGACTAACCATCTCTCTACTTGGAGAATCAGCACCTTTAACCTCCTGTTTCGTCCAGGTTGCAATTTGTCCTGAGGATGAACGGGAAGACGGGGAACCAACGAGAGACTAGCCCTAGGTGTTGGGACAGGCACAGGTCACTCCATTTTCCCATCAGGAAGAAGAATGAACCACAGGCTCAGCCTGCCCCCCAGAACCAAAATAGGGCCTGAAGCAATCCTGCGCTTTTGCGGCCAGCTCCCAAAAAAGCGAGGAGACAAATGGAGCTCAGGGGCACTGCAATTCACAAACGTGCAGAGTTATAAATGAGAACTCTCGTCCACAAATATATTGAGGGAAGGCAACAAAGAGGATTTGAAAGCAAGGCAGATTTGCAGGAAACAGATTTCAGGAGGTAGATTCGACTCGCCTTTAAAGCACATGAAAAGCGGCAAAACGTTGACAATGATGCCCTTGGCCAAAAAGGGCGTATGCGTTTTTTCCTGAATATATTCAGGAAAAAACGCATACGCCCTTTTTGGCCAACCAAGCAAGCCGGAAGGGCAAATCAGCGCTACAAAGAAGTCTCGCTTGCCCTCGGTCAAAAGGGCCATGCTGAACAAAATGTAAAAACCAGAAAAGCAGGACAGGCCATGGAGACATGGGAGCCTTGCTACGCTGATGGGCGGGATGTAAATTGCCAACAGGCACTCTGGAGAAGAGTACGGTGTGTCCTGAAACAAGTAATAAACACAGCGTAGAGAGCATAGGGCACTTCCACTCATGGGCGTATAAATTGGGAAAACTAAAAATCAACAAGACACAGGCACCCTAAAGTTTACGGCTGCTCTGTTTCCAAGAATCTCCGCTTCGGTACACCTTCAATATCCCAGGAAAGAGAAAAATGGATAAAGAAATGGTGGTACTTGGCACAATGGAATATCACTCAGTCATGAAATCAATGTCATAAGGCTAGTTAGCAGCATGATGAGTGGATTTAGGTACGATGATTCTAAGTGAAATAAGTCACACAGAAAAAGACACTTATCGTAAGATATCGCTTATAGAGGGAATGTCAAAATCGCTACACTTGAACTGAATTACAAAACAGAACAGAGTCACACCTTTAGAAGACACACTATGGCTGCTTAACAGGAAAGGTGAGGTGGGGTGATGCATAAAACAAGGGTTTGAAATTAGCTCAGAGACCGCTCCATAACCCTAATATGTAATAGACAAGGCCTACTCCCTGCTCAGTGAACTGGACTCAACACACCCTAGTCACCACACAAGAATATATCTGACTAGTAAGAATCTGAAAACCTATGTATGGATATCTCTCTGCAAGTGAATCAAGAGGGTGTAAAGCGGCATCAACACAGCAGGGAAAAGCAGCCAAACCCGATTCTAAACATAAATTACTTAAAAAACCCACAAAACAAAGACAGTGAAAGAGAGAGAAATTCTTACAAAATCCGTTCAGGGTCTATGATGCAACCTGGATTGACCATATCTAGACCCACAGCTGGATGAGACATAAGGCTGGACACTCTTGGGGCTGAGAGGATTGGTGAGGTTGGGTGAGCAAACGCAGATACTTTAAAGTAACACTGCAGGGAACACACCCCATGGGTCTCAAATCTCCAGGTACAAGGGCATCTTCCTACATCAAAACATGCATGGGAAACCCAGAAGATGGTATGCTGTGAGATCGGGAAAGGTTTCTAAAACGCACCTCATTTCTCCTCTCCTTGTGCTCGGGTTCGCCATTCCAGCCGCTTGACTAACCATCTCTCTACTTGGAGAATCAGCACCTTTAACCTCCTGTTTCGTCCAGGTTGCAATTTGTCCTGAGGATGAACGGGAAGACGGGGAACCAACGAGAGACTAGCCCTAGGTGTTGGGACAGGCACAGGTCACTCCATTTTCCCATCAGGAAGAAGAATGAACCACAGGCTCAGCCTGCCCCCCAGAACCAAAATAGGGCCTGAAGCAATCCTGCGCTTTTGCGGCCAGCTCCCAAAAAAGCGAGGAGACAAATGGAGCTCAGGGGCACTGCAATTCACAAACGTGCAGAGTTATAAATGAGAACTCTCGTCCACAAATATATTGAGGGAAGGCAACAAAGAGGATTTGAAAGCAAGGCAGATTTGCAGGAAACAGATTTCAGGAGGTAGATTCGACTCGCCTTTAAAGCACATGAAAAGCGGCAAAACGTTGACAATGATGCCCTTGGCCAAAAAGGGCGTATGCGTTTTTTCCTGAATATATTCAGGAAAAAACGCATACGCCCTTTTTGGCCAACCAAGCAAGCCGGAAGGGCAAATCAGCGCTACAAAGAAGTCTCGCTTGCCCTCGGTCAAAAGGGCCATGCTGAACAAAATGTAAAAACCAGAAAAGCAGGACAGGCCATGGAGACATGGGAGCCTTGCTACGCTGATGGGCGGGATGTAAATTGCCAACAGGCACTCTGGAGAAGAGTACGGTGTGTCCTGAAACAAGTAATAAACACAGCGTAGAGAGCATAGGGCACTTCCACTCATGGGCGTATAAATTGGGAAAACTAAATATCAACAAGACACAGGCACCCTAAAGTTTACGGCTGCTCTGTTTCCAAGAATCTCCGCTTCGGTACACCTTCAATATCCCAGGAAAGAGAAAAATGGATAAAGAAATGGTGGTACTTGGCACAATGGAATATCACTCAGCCATGAAATCAATGTCATAAGGCTAGTTAGCAGCATGATGAGTGGATTTAGGTACGATGATTCTAAGTGAAATAAGTCACACAGAAAAAGGCACTTATCCTAAGATATCGCTTATAGAGGGAATGCCAAAATCGCTACACTTGAACTGAATTACAAAACAGAACAGAGGCACACCTTTAGAAGACACACTATGGCTACTTAACCAGAAAGGTGAGGTGGGGTGATGCATAAAACAAGGGTTTGAAATTAGCTCAGAGACCGCTCCATAAGCCAAATATGTACTAGACAAGGCCTACTCCCTGCTCAGTGAACTGGACTCAACACCCCCTAGTCACCGCACAAGAATATATCTGACTAGTATGAATCTCAAAAACCTATGTATCGATATCTCTCTGCAAGTGAATCAAGAGGGTGTAAAGCGGCATAAACGCAGCAGGGAAAAGCAGCCAAACCCCATTCTAAACATACATTACTTTAAAAAACCCACAAAGCAAAGACAGTGAAAGAGAGAGAAATTCTTACAAAATCCGTTCAGGGTATCTGATGCAACCTGGATTGACCATATCTAGACCCACAGTTGGATGAGACATAGGGCTGGACACTCTTGGGGCTGAGAGGATTGGTGAGGTTGGGTGAGCAAATGCAGATACTTTAAAGTAATACCGCGGGGTACCCACCCCATGGTTCTCAAATCTCCAGGTACAAGGGAATCTTCCTACATCAAAACATGCATGGGAAACCCAGAAGATGGTATGCTGTGAGATCGGGAAAGGTTTCTAAAACGCACCTCATTTCTCCTCTCCTTGTGCTCGGGTTCGCCATTCCAGCCGCTTGACTAACCATCTCTCTACTTGGAGAATCAGCACCTTTAACCTCCTGTTTCGTCCAGGTTGCAATTTGTCCTGAGGATGAACGGGAAGACGGGGAACCAACGAGAGACTAGCCCTAGGTGTTGGGACAGGCACAGGTCACTCCATTTTCCCATCAGGAAGAAGAATGAACCACAGGCTCAGCCTGCCCCCCAGAACCAAAATAGGGCCTGAAGCAATCCTGCGCTTTTGCGGCCAGCTCCCAAAAAAGCGAGGAGACAAATGGAGCTCAGGGGCACTGCAATTCACAAACGTGCAGAGTTATAAATGAGAACTCTCGTCCACAAATATATTGAAGGAAGGCAACAAAGAGGATTTGAAAGCAAGGCAGATTTGCAGGAAACAGATTTCAGGAGGTAGATTCGACTCGCCTTTAAAGCACATGAAAAGCGGCAAAACGTTGACAATGATGCCCTTGGCCAAAAAGGGCGTATGCGTTTTTTCCTGAATATATTCAGGAAAAAACGCATACGCCCTTTTTGGCCAACCAAGCAAGCCGGAAGGGCAAATCAGCGCTACAAAGAAGTCTCGCTTGCCCTCGGTCAAAAGGGCCATGCTGAACAAAATGTAAAAACCAGAAAAGCAGGACAGGCCATGGAGACATGGGAGCCTTGCTACGCTGATGGGCGGGATGTAAATTGCCAACAGGCACTCTGGAGAAGAGTACGGTGTGTCCTGAAACAAGTAATAAACACAGCGTAGAGAGCATAGGGCACTTCCACTCATGGGCGTATAAATTGGGAAAACTAAAAATCAACAAGACACAGGCACCCTAAAGTTTACGGCTGCTCTGTTTCCAAGAATCTCCGCTTCGGTACACCTTCAATATCCCAGGAAAGAGAAAAATGGATAAAGAAATGGTGGTACTTGGCACAATGGAATATCACTCAGTCATGAAATCAATGTCATAAGGCTAGTTAGCAGCATGATGAGTGGATTTAGGTACGATGATTCTAAGTGAAATAAGTCACACAGAAAAAGACACTTATCGTAAGATATCGCTTATAGAGGGAATGTCAAAATCGCTACACTTGAACTGAATTACAAAACAGAACAGAGTCACACCTTTAGAAGACACACTATGGCTGCTTAACAGGAAAGGTGAGGTGGGGTGATGCATAAAACAAGGGTTTGAAATTAGCTCAGAGACCGCTCCATAACCCTAATATGTAATAGACAAGGCCTACTCCCTGCTCAGTGAACTGGACTCAACACACCCTAGTCACCACACAAGAATATATCTGACTAGTAAGAATCTGAAAACCTATGTATGGATATCTCTCTGCAAGTGAATCAAGAGGGTGTAAAGCGGCATCAACACAGCAGGGAAAAGCAGCCAAACCCGATTCTAAACATAAATTACTTAAAAAACCCACAAAACAAAGACAGTGAAAGAGAGAGAAATTCTTACAAAATCCGTTCAGGGTCTATGATGCAACCTGGATTGACCATATCTAGACCCACAGCTGGATGAGACATAAGGCTGGACACTCTTGGGGCTGAGAGGATTGGTGAGGTTGGGTGAGCAAACGCAGATACTTTAAAGTAACACTGCAGGGAACACACCCCATGGGTCTCAAATCTCCAGGTACAAGGGCATCTTCCTACATCAAAACATGCATGGGAAACCCAGAAGATGGTATGCCATGAGATCGGGAAAGGTTTCTAAAACGCACCTCATTTCTCCTCTCCTTGTGCTCGGGTTCGCCATTCCAGCCGCTTGACTAACCATCTCCCTACTTGGAGAATCAGCACCTTTAACCTCCTGATTGTACAAGTTGCAATTTGTCCTGAGGATGAACGGGAAGACGCGGAACCAACGAGAGACGAGCCCTAGGTGTTGGGAGAGGCATAGGTCACTCCATTTTCCCATCAGGAAGAAGAATGAACCACAGGCTCAGCCTGCCCCCCAGAACCAAAATAGGGCCTGAAGCAATCCTGCGCTTTTGCGGCCAGCTCCCAAAAAAGCAAGGAGACAAATGGAGCTCAGGGGCACTGCAATTCACAAACGTGCAGAGTTATAAATGAGAACTCTCGTCCACAAATATATTGAGGGAAGGCAACGAAGAGGATTTGAAAGCAAGGCAGATTTGCAGGAAACAGATTTCAGGAGGTAGATTCGACTCGCCTTTAAAGCACATGAAAAGCGGCAAAACGTTGACAATGATGCCCTTGGCCAAAAAGGGCGTATGCATTTTTTCCTGAATATATTCAGGAAAAAACGCATACGCCCTTTTTGGCCAACCAAGCAAGCCAGAAGGGCAAATCAGCGCTACAAAGAAGTCTCGCTTGCCCTCGGTCAAAAGGGCCATGCTGAACAAACTGTAAAAACCAGAAAAGCAGGACAGGCCATGGAGACAGGGGAGCCTTGCTACGCTGATGGGCGGGATGTAAATTGCCAACAGGCACTCTGGAGAAGAGTACGGTGTGTCCTGAAACAAGTAATAAACACAGCGTTGAGAGCATAGGGCACTTCCACTCATGGGCGTATAAATTGGGAAAACTAAAAATCAACAAGACACAGGCACCCTAAAGTTTACGGCTGCTCTGTTGCCAAGAACCTCCGCTTCGGTACACCTTCAATATCCCAGGAAAGAGAAAAATGGATAAAGAAATGGTGGTACTTGACACAATGGAATATCACTCAGCCATGAAATCAATGTCATAAGGCTAGTTAGCAGCATGATGAGTGGATTTAGGTACGATGATTCTAAGTGAAATAAGTCACACAGTAAAAGGCCCTTCTCCTAAGATATCGCTTATTGAGGGAATGTCAAAATCGTTACACTTGAACTGAATTACAAAACAGAACAGAGGCACACCTTTAGAAGACACACTATGGCTGCTTAACGGGAAAGGTGAGGTGGGGTGATGCATAAAACAAGGGTTTGAAATTAGCTCAGACACCGCTCCATAAGCCAAATATGTAATAGACAAGGCCTACTCCCTGCTCAGTGTACTGGACTCAACACCCCCTAGTCACCGCACAAGAATATATCTGACTAGTATGAATCTGAAAACCTATGTATTGATATCTCTCTGCAAGTGAATCAAGAGGGTGTAAAGCAGCATAAACACAGCAGGGAAAAGCAGCCAAACCCCATTCTAAACATACATTACTTTAAAAAACCCACAAAGCAAAGACAGTGAAAGAGAGAGAAATTCTTACAAAATCCGTTCAGGTTCTATGATGCAACCTGGATTGACCATATCTAGACCCACAGCTGGATGAGACATAAGGCTGGACACTCTTGGGGCTGAGAGGATTGGTGAGGTTGGGTGAGCAAATGCAGATACTTTAAAGTAATACCGCGGGGTACCCACCCCATGGGTCTCAAATCTCCAGGTACAAGGGCATCTTCCTACATCAAAACATGCATGGGAAACCCAGAAGATGGTATGCCGTGAGATCGGGAAAGGTTTCTAAAACGCACCTCATTTCTCCTCTCCTTGTGCTCGGGTTCGCCATTCCAGCCGCTTGACTAACCATCTCTCTACTTGGAGAATCAGCACCTTTAACCTCCTGATTGTACAGGTTGCAATTTGTCCTGAGGATGAATGGGAAGACGCAGAACCAACGAGAGCGAGCCCTAGGTGTTGGGACAGGCATAAGTCACTCCATTTTCCCATCAGGAATAAGAATGAACCACAGGCTCAGCCTGCCCCCCAGAACTAAAATAGGGCCTGAAGCAATCCTGCGCTTTTGCGGCCAGCTCCCTAAAAAGCGAGGAGACAAATGGAGCTCAGGGGAACTGCAATTCACAAACGTGCAGAGTTATAAATGCGAACTCTCGTGCACAAATATATTGAGGGAAGGCAACGAAGAGGATTTGAAAGCAAGGCAGATTTGCAGGAAACAGATTTCAGGAGGTAGATTCGACTCGCCTTTAAAGCACATGAAAAGCGGCAAAACGTTGACAATGATGCCCTTGGCCAAAAAGGGCGTATGCGTTTTTTCCTGAATATATTCAGGAAAAAACGCATACGCCCTTTTTGGCCAACCAAGCAAGCCGGAAGGGCAAATCAGCGCTACAAAGAAGTCTCGCTTGCCCTCGGTCAAAAGGGCCATGCTGAACAAAGTGTAAAAACCAGAAAAGCAGGACAGGCCATGGAGACATGGGAGCCTTGCTACGCTGATGGGCGGGATGTAAATTGCCAACAGGCACTCTGGAGAAGAGTACGGTGTGTCCTGAAACAAGTAATAAACACAGCGTTGAGAGCATAGGGCACTTCCACTCATGGGCATATAAATTGGGAAAACTAAAAATCAACAAGACACAGGCACCCTAAAGTTTACGGCTGCTCTGTTTCCAAGAACCTCCGCTTCGGTACACCTTCAATATCCCAGGAAAGAGAAAAATGGATAAAGAAATGGTGGTACTTGGCACAATGGAATATCACTCAGCCATGAAATCAATGTCATAAGGCTAGTTAGCAGCATGATGAGTGGATTTAGGTACGATGATTCTAAGTGAAATAAGTCACACAGAAAAAGACACTTATCCTAAGATATCGCTTATAGAGGGAATGTCAAAATCGCTACACTTGAACTGAATTACAAAAGAGAACAGAGTCACACCTTTAGAAGACACACTATGGCTGCTTAACGGGAAAGGTGAGGTGGGGTGATGCATAAAACAAGGGTTTGAAATTAACTCAGAGACCGCTCCATAAGCCAAATATGTAATAGACAAGGCCTACTCCCTGCTCAGTGAACTGGAGTCAACACACCCTAGTCACCACACAAGAATATATTTGACTAGTAAGAATCTGAAAACCTATGTATCGATATCTCTCTGCAAGTGAATCAAGAGGGTGTAAAGCGGCATCAACACAGCAGGGAAAATCAGCCAAGCCCGATTCTAAACATAAATTACTTTAAAAAACCCAGAAAACAAAGACAGTTAAAGAGAGAGAAATTCTTACAAAATCCATTCAGGGTCTATGATGCAACCTGGATTGACCATATCTAGACCCACAGCTGGATGAGACATAAGGCTGGACACTCTTGGGGCTGAGAGGATTGGTGAGGTTGGGTGAGCAAATGCAGATACTTTAAAGTAACACTGCGGGGAACACACCCCATGGGTCTCAAATCTCCAGGTACAAGGGCATCTTCCTACATCAAAACATGCATGGGAAACCCAGAAGATGGTATGCCGTGAGATCGGGAAAGGTTTCTAAAACGCAACTCATTTCTCCTCTCCTTGTGCTCGGGTTCGCCATTCCAGCCGCTTGACTAACCATCTCCCTACTTGGAGAATCAGCACCTTTAACCTCCTGTTTCGTCCAGGTTGCAATTTGTCCTGAGGATGAACGGGAAGACGGGGGACCAACGAGAGACTAGCCCTAGGTGTTGGGACAGGCACAGGTCACTCCATTTTCCCATCAGGAAGAAGAATGAACCACAGGCTCAGCCTGCCCCCCAGAACCAAAATAGGGCCTGAAGCAATCCTGCGCTTTTGCGGCCAGCTCCCAAGAAAGCGAGGAGACAAATGGAGCTCAGGGGCACTGCAATTCACAAACGTGCAGAGTTATAAATGAGAACTCTCGTCCACAAATATATTGAGGGAAGGCAACGAAGAGGATTTGAAAGCAAGGCAGATTTGCAGTAAACAGATTTCAGGAGGTAGATTCGACTCGCCTTTAAAGCACATGAAAAGCGGCAAAACGTTGACAATGATGCCCTTGGCCAAAAAGGGCGTATGCGTTTTTTCCTGAATATATTCAGAAAAAAACGCATACGCCCTTTTTGGCCAACCAAGCAAGCCGGAAGGGCAAATCAGCGCTACAAAGAAGTCTCGCTTGCCCTCGGTCAAAAGGGCCATGCTGAACAAAATGTAAAAACCAGAAAAGCAGGACAGGCCATGGAGACATGGGAGCCTTGCTACGCTGATGGGCGGGATGTAAATTGCCAACAGGCACTCTGGAGAAGAGTACGGTGTGTCCTGAAACAAGTAATAAACACAGCGTAGAGAGCATAGGGCACTTCCACTCATGGGCGTATAAATTGGGAAAACTAAAAGTCAACAAGACACAGGCACCCCAAACTTTACGGCTGCTCTGTTACCAAGAACCTCCGCTTCGGTACACCTTCAATATCCCAGGAAAGAGAAAAATGGATAAAGAAATGGTGGTACTTGGCACAATGGAATATCACTCAGCCATGAAATCAATGACATAAGGCTAGTTAGCAGCATGATGAGTGGATTTAGGTACGATGATTCTAAGTGAAATAAGTCACACAGAAAAAGGCCCTTATCCTAAGATATCGCTTCTAGAGGGAATGTCAAAATCGCTACACTTGAACTGAATTACAAAACAGAACAGAGTCACACCTTTAGAAGACACACTATGGCTGCTTAACGGGAAAGGTGAGGTGGGGTGATGCATAAAACAAGGGTTTGAAATTAGCTCAGACACCGCTCCATAAGCCAAATATGTAATAGACAAGGCCTACTCCCTGCTCAGTGTACTGGACTCAACACCCCCTAGTCACCGCACAAGAATATATCTGACTAGTATGAATCTGAAAACCTATGTATTGATATCTCTCTGCAAGTGAATCAAGAGGGTGTAAAGCGGCATAAACACAGCAGGGAAAAGCAGCCAAACCCCATTCTAAACATACATTACTTTAAAAAACCCACAAAGCAAAGACAGTGAAAGAGAGAGAAATTCTTACAAAATCCGTTCAGGGTCTCTGATGCAACCTGGATTGACCATATCTAGACCCACAGCTGGATGAGACATAAGGCTGGACACTCTTGGGGCTGAGAGGATTGGTGAGGTTGGGTGAGCAAATGCAGATACTTTAAAGTAATACCGCGGGGTACCCACCCCATGGGTCTCAAATCTCCAGGTACAAGGGCATCTTCCTACATCAAAACATGCATGGGAAACCCAGAAGATGGTATGCCGTGAGATCGGGAAAAGTTTCTAAAACGCACCTCATTTCTCCTCTCCTTGTGCTCGGGTTCGCCATTCCAGCCGCTTGACTAACCATCTCTCTACTTGGAGAATCAGCACCTTTAACCTCCTGATTGTACAGGTTGCAATTTGTCCTGAGGATGAATGGGAAGACGCAGAACCAACGAGAGAGAGCCCTAGGTGTTGGGACAGGCATAGGTCACTCCATTTTCCCATCAGGAATAAGAATGAACCACAGGCTCAGCCTGCCCCCCAGAACTAAAATAGGGCCTGAAGCAATCCTGCGCTTTTGCGGCCAGCTCCCTAAAAATCGAGGAGACAAATGGAGCTCAGGGGAACTGCAATTCACAAACGTGCAGAGTTATAAATGCGAACTCTCGTGCACAAATATAATGAGGGAAGGCAACGAAGAGGATTTGAAAGCAAGGCAGATTTGCAGGAAACAGATTTCAGGAGGTAGATTCGACTCGCCTTTAAAGCACATGAAAAGCAGCAAAACGTTGACAATGATGCCCTTGGCCAAAAAGGGCGTATGCGTTTTTTCCTGAATATATTCAGGAAAAAACGCATACGCCCTTTTTGGCCAACCAAGCAAGCCGGAAGGGCAAATCAGCGCTACAAAGAAGTCTCGCTTGCCCTCGGTCAAAAGGGCCATGCTGAACAAAGTGTAAAAACCAGAAAAGCAGGACAGGCCATGGAGACATGGGAGCCTTGCTACGCTGATGGGCGGGATGTAAATTGCCAACAGGCACTCTGGAGAAGAGTACGGTGTGTCCTGAAACAAGTAATAAACACAGCGTTGAGAGCATAGGGCACTTCCACTCATGGGCATATAAATTGGGAAAACTAAAAATCAACAAGACACAGGCACCCTAAAGTTTACGGCTGCTCTGTTTCCAAGAACCTCCGCTTCGGTACACCTTCAATATCCCAGGAAAGAGAAAAATGGATAAAGAAATGGTGGTACTTGGCACAATGGAATATCACTCAGCCATGAAATCAATGTCATAAGGCTAGTTAGCAGCATGATGAGTGGATTTAGGTACGATGATTCTAAGTGAAATAAGTCACACAGAAAAAGACACTTATCCTAAGATATCGCTTATAGAGGGAATGTCAAAATCGCTACACTTGAACTGAATTACAAAAGAGAACAGAGTCACACCTTTAGAAGACACACTATGGCTGCTTAACGGGAAAGGTGAGGTGGGGTGATGCATAAAACAAGGGTTTGAAATTAGCTCAGAGACCGCTCCATAAGCCAAATATGTAATAGACAAGGCCTACTCCCTGCTCAGTGAACTGGACTCAACACACCCTAGTCACCACACAAGAATATATTTGACTAGTAAGAATCTGAAAACCTATGTATCGATATCTCTCTGCAAGTGAATCAAGAGGGTGTAAAGCGGCATCAACACAGCAGGGAAAAGCAGCCAAGCCCGATTCTAAACATAAATTACTTTAAAAAACCCACAAAACAAAGACAGTTAAAGAGAGAGAAATTCTTACAAAATCCATTCAGGGTCTATGATGCAACCTGGATTGACCATATCTAGACCCACAGCTGGATGAGACCTAAGGCTGGACACTCTTGGGGCTGAGAGGATTGGTGAGGTTGGGTGAGCAAACCCAGATACTTTAAAGTAACACCGCGGGGTACACACCCCATGGGTCTCAAATCTCCAGGTACAAGGGCATCTTCCTACATCAAAACATGCATGGGAAACCCAGAGGATGGTATGCCGTGAGATCGGGAAAGGTTTCTAAAACGCACCTCATTTCTCCTCTCCTTGTGCTCGGGTTCGCCATTCCAGCCGCTTGACTAACCATCTCCCTACTTGGAGAATCAGCACCTTTAACCTCCTGTTTCGACCAGGTTGCAATTTGTCCTGAGGATGAACGGGAAGAAGGGGAACCAACGAGAGACTAGCCCTAGGTGTTGGGACAGGCACAGGTCACTCCATTTTCCCATCAGGAAGAAGAATGAACCACAGGCTCAGCCTGCCCCCCAGAACCAAAATAGGGCCTGAAGCAATCCTGCGCTTTTGCGGCCAGCTCCCAAGAAAGCGAGGAGACAAATGGAGCTCAGGGGCACTGCAATTCACAAACGTGCAGAGTTATAAATGAGAACTCTCGTGCACAAATATATTGAGGGAAGGCAACGAAGAGGATTTGAAAGCAAGGCAGATTTGCAGGAAACAGATTTCAGGAGGTAGATTCGACTCGCCTTTAAAGCACATGAAAAGCGGCAAAACGTTGACAATGATGCCCTTGGCCAAAAAGGGCGTATGCGTTTTTTCCTGAATATATTCAGGAAAAAACGCATACGCCCTTTTTGGCCAACCAAGCAAGCCGGAAGGGCAAATCAGTGCTACAAAGAAGTCTCGCTTGCCCTCGGTCAAAAGGGCCATGCTGAACAAAATGTAAAAACCAGAAAAGCAGGACAGGCCATGGAGACATGGGAGCCTTGCTACGCTGATGGGCGGGATGTAAATTGCCAACAGGCACTCTGGAGAAGAGTACGGTGTGTCCTGAAACAAGTAATAAACACAGCGTAGAGAGCATAGGGCACTTCCACTCATGGGCGTATAAATTGGGAAAACTAAAAGTCAACAAGACACAGGCACCCCAAACTTTACGGCTGCTCTGTTGCCAAGAACCTCCACTTCGGTACACCTTCAATATACCAGGAAAGAGAAAAATGGATAAAGAAATGGTGGTACTTGGCACAATGGAATATCACTCAGCCATGAAATCAATGTCATAAGGCTAGTTAGCAGCATGATGAGTGGATTTAGGTACGATGATTCTAAGTGAAATAAGTCACACAGAAAAAGACACTTATCCTAAGATATCGCTTCTAGAGGGAATGTCAAAATCGCTACACTTGAACTGAATTACAAAAGAGAACAGAGTCACACCTTTAGAAGACACACTATGGCTGCTTAACGGGAAAGGTGAGGTGGGGTGATGCATAAAACAAGGGTTTGAAATTAGCTCAGAGACCGCTCCATAAGCCAAATATGTAATAGACAAGGCCTACTCCCTGCTCAGTGTACTGGACTCAACACCCCCTAGTCAACGCACAAGAATATATCTGACTAGTATGAATCTGAAAACCTATGTATTGATATCTCTCTGCAAGTGAATCAAGAGGGTGTAAAGCGGCATAAACACAGCAGGGAAAAGCAGCCAAACCCCATTCTAAACATACATTACTTTAAAAAACCCACAAAGCAAAGACAGTGAAAGAGAGAGAAATTCTTACAAAATCCGTTCAGGGTCTCTGATGCAACCTGGATTGACCATATCTAGACCCACAGCTGGATGAGACATAAGGCTGGACACTCTTGGGGCTGAGAGGATTGGTGAGGTTGGGTGAGCAAATGCAGATACTTTAAAGTAATACCGCGGGGTACCCACCCCATGGGTCTCAAATCTCCAGGTACAAGGGAATCTTCCTACATCAAAACATGCATGGGAAACCCAGAAGATGGTATGCCGTGAGATCGGGAAAGGTTTCTAAAACGCAACTCATTTCTCCTCTCCTTTTGCTCGGGTTCGCCATTCCAGCCGCTTGACTAACCATCTCCCTACTTGGAGAATCAGCACCTTTAACCTCCTGTTTCGTCCAGGTTGCAATTTGTCCTGAGGATGAACGGGAAGACGGGGGACCAACGAGAGACTAGCCCTAGGTGTTGGGACAGGCACAGGTCACTCCATTTTCCCATCAGGAAGAAGAATGAACCACAGGCTCAGCCTGCCCCCCAGAACCAAAATAGGGCCTGAAGCAATCCTGCGCTTTTGCGGACAGCTCCCAAAAAAGCGAGGAGACAAATGGAGCTCAGGGGAACTGCAATTCACAAACGTGCAGAGTTATAAATGAGAACTCTCGTCCACAAATATATTGAGGGAAGGCAACAAAGAGGATTTGAAAGCAAGGCAGATTTGCAGGAAACAGATTTCAGGAGGTAGATTCGACTCGCCTTTAAAGCACATGAAAAGCGGCAAAACGTTGACAATGATGCCCTTGGCCAAAAAGGGCGTATGCGTTTTTTCCTGAATATATTCAGGAAAAAACGCATACGCCCTTTTTGGCCAACCAAGCAAGCCGGAAGGGCAAATCAGCGCTACAAAGAAGTCTCGCTTGCCCTCAGTCAAAAGGGCCATGCTGAACAAAATGTAAAAACCAGAAAAGCAGGACAGGCCATGGAGACATGGGAGCCTTGCTACGCTGATGGGCGGGATGTAAATTGCCAACAGGCACTCTGGAGAAGAGTACGGTGTGTCCTGAAACAAGTAATAAACACAGCGTAGAGAGCATAGGGCACTTCCACTCATGGGCGTATAAATTGGGAAAACTAAAAATCAACAAGACACAGGCACCCTAAAGTTTACGGCTGCTCTGTTTCCAAGAATCTCCGCTTCGGTACACCTTCAATATCCCAGGAAAGAGAAAAATGGATAAAGAAATGGTGGTACTTGGCACAATGGAATATCACTCAGTCATGAAATCAATGTCATAAGGCTAGTTAGCAGCATGATGAGTGGATTTAGGTACGATGATTCTAAGTGAAATAAGTCACACAGAAAAAGACACTTATCGTAAGATATCGCTTATAGAGGGAATGTCAAAATCGCTACACTTGAACTGAATTACAAAACAGAACAGAGTCACACCTTTAGAAGACACACTATGGCTGCTTAACAGGAAAGGTGAGGTGGGGTGATGCATAAAACAAGGGTTTGAAATTAGCTCAGAGACCGCTCCATAACCCTAATATGTAATAGACAAGGCCTACTCCCTGCTCAGTGAACTGGACTCAACACACCCTAGTCACCACACAAGAATATATCTGACTAGTAAGAATCTGAAAACCTATGTATGGATATCTCTCTGCAAGTGAATCAAGAGGGTGTAAAGCGGCATCAACACAGCAGGGAAAAGCAGCCAAACCCGATTCTAAACATAAATTACTTAAAAAACCCACAAAACAAAGACAGTGAAAGAGAGAGAAATTCTTACAAAATCCGTTCAGGGTCTATGATGCAACCTGGATTGACCATATCTAGACCCACAGCTGGATGAGACATAAGGCTGGACACTCTTGGGGCTGAGAGGATTGGTGAGGTTGGGTGAGCAAACGCAGATACTTTAAAGTAACACTGCGGGGAACACACCCCATGGGTCTCAAATCTCCAGGTACAAGGGCATCTTCCTACATCAAAACATGCATGGGAAACCCAGAAGATGGTATGCCATGAGATCGGGAAAGGTTTCTAAAACGCACCTCATTTCTCCTCTCCTTGTGCTCGGGTTCGCCATTCCAGCCGCTTGACTAACCATCTCCCTACTTGGAGAATCAGCACCTTTAACCTCCTGATTGTACAAGTTGCAATTTGTCCTGAGGATGAACGGGAAGACGCGGAACCAACGAGAGACGAGCCCTAGGTGTTGGGACAGGCATAGGTCACTCCATTTTCCCATCAGGAAGAAGAATGAACCACAGGCTCAGCCTGCCCCCCAGAACCAAAATAGGGCCTGAAGCAATCCTGCGCTTTTGCGGCCAGCTCCCAAAAAAGCAAGGAGACAAATGGAGCTCAGGGGCACTGCAATTCACAAACGTGCAGAGTTATAAATGAGAACTCTCGTCCACAAATATATTGAGGGAAGGCAACGAAGAGGATTTGAAAGCAAGGCAGATTTGCAGGAAACAGATTTCAGGAGGTAGATTCGACTCGCCTTTAAAGCACATGAAAAGCGGCAAAACGTTGACAATGATGCCCTTGGCCAAAAAGGGCGTATGCGTTTTTTCCTGAATATATTCAGGAAAAAACGCATACGCCCTTTTTGGCCAACCAAGCAAGCCAGAAGGGCAAATCAGCGCTACAAAGAAGTCTCGCTTGCCCTCGGTCAAAAGGGCCATGCTGAACAAACTGTAAAAACCAGAAAAGCAGGACAGGCCATGGAGACAGGGGAGCCTTGCTACGCTGATGGGCGGGATGTAAATTGCCAACAGGCACTCTGGAGAAGAGTACGGTGTGTCCTGAAACAAGTAATAAACACAGCGTTGAGAGCATAGGGCACTTCCACTCATGGGCGTATAAATTGGGAAAACTAAAAATCAACAAGACACAGGCACCCTAAAGTTTACGGCTGCTCTGTTGCCAAGAACCTCCGCTTCGGTACACCTTCAATATCCCAGGAAAGAGAAAAATGGATAAAGAAATGGTGGTACTTGACACAATGGAATATCACTCAGCCATGAAATCAATGTCATAAGGCTAGTTAGCAGCATGATGAGTGGATTTAGGTACGATGATTCTAAGTGAAATAAGTCACACAGTAAAAGGCCCTTCTCCTAAGATATCGCTTATTGAGGGAATGTCAAAATCGTTACACTTGAACTGAATTACAAAACAGAACAGAGGCACACCTTTAGAAGACACACTATGGCTGCTTAACGGGAAAGGTGAGGTGGGGTGATGCATAAAACAAGGGTTTGAAATTAGCTCAGACACCGCTCCATAAGCCAAATATGTAATAGACAAGGCCTACTCCCTGCTCAGTGTACTGGACTCAACACCCCCTAGTCACCGCACAAGAATATATCTGACTAGTATGAATCTGAAAACCTATGTATTGATATCTCTCTGCAAGTGAATCAAGAGGGTGTAAAGCAGCATAAACACAGCAGGGAAAAGCAGCCAAACCCCATTCTAAACATACATTACTTTAAAAAACCCACAAAGCAAAGACAGTGAAAGAGAGAGAAATTCTTACAAAATCCGTTCAGGTTCTATGATGCAACCTGGATTGACCATATCTAGACCCACAGCTGGATGAGACATAAGGCTGGACACTCTTGGGGCTGAGAGGATTGGTGAGGTTGGGTGAGCAAATGCAGATACTTTAAAGTAATACCGCGGGGTACCCACCCCATGGGTCTCAAATCTCCAGGTACAAGGGCATCTTCCTACATCAAAACATGCATGGGAAACCCAGAAGATGGTATGCCGTGAGATCGGGAAAGGTTTCTAAAACGCACCTCATTTCTCCTCTCCTTGTGCTCGGGTTCGCCATTCCAGCCGCTTGACTAACCATCTCTCTACTTGGAGAATCAGCACCTTTAACCTCCTGATTGTACAGGTTGCAATTTGTCCTGAGGATGAATGGGAAGACGCAGAACCAACGAGAGCGAGCCCTAGGTGTTGGGACAGGCATAAGTCACTCCATTTTCCCATCAGGAATAAGAATGAACCACAGGCTCAGCCTGCCCCCCAGAACTAAAATAGGGCCTGAAGCAATCCTGCGCTTTTGCGGCCAGCTCCCTAAAAACGAGGAGACAAATGGAGCTCAGGGGAACTGCAATTCACAAACGTGCAGAGTTATAAATGCGAACTCTCGTGCACAAACATATTGAGGGAAGGCAACGAAGAGGATTTGAAAGCAAGGCAGATTTGCAGGAAACAGATTTCAGGAGGTAGATTCGACTCGCCTTTAAAGCACATGAAAAGCGGCAAAACGTTGACAATGATGCCCTTGGCCAAAAAGGGCGTATGCGTTTTTTCCTGAATATATTCAGGAAAAAACGCATACGCCCTTTTTGGCCAACCAAGCAAGCCGGAAGGGCAAATCAGCGCTACAAAGAAGTCTCGCTTGCCCTCGGTCAAAAGGGCCATGCTGAACAAAGTGTAAAAACCAGAAAAGCAGGACAGGCCATGGAGACATGGGAGCCTTGCTACGCTGATGGGCGGGATGTAAATTGCCAACAGGCACTCTGGAGAAGAGTACGGTGTGTCCTGAAACAAGTAATAAACACAGCGTTGAGAGCATAGGGCACTTCCACTCATGGGCATATAAATTGGGAAAACTAAAAATCAACAAGACACAGGCACCCTAAAGTTTACGGCTGCTCTGTTTCCAAGAACCTCCGCTTCGGTACACCTTCAATATCCCAGGAAAGAGAAAAATGGATAAAGAAATGGTGGTACTTGGCACAATGGAATATCACTCAGCCATGAAATCAATGTCATAAGGCTAGTTAGCAGCATGATGAGTGGATTTAGGTACGATGATTCTAAGTGAAATAAGTCACACAGAAAAAGACACTTATCCTAAGATATCGCTTATAGAGGGAATGTCAAAATCGCTACACTTGAACTGAATTACAAAAGAGAACAGAGTCACACCTTTAGAAGACACACTATGGCTGCTTAACGGGAAAGGTGAGGTGGGGTGATGCATAAAACAAGGGTTTGAAATTAACTCAGAGACCGCTCCATAAGCCAAATATGTAATAGACAAGGCCTACTCCCTGCTCAGTGAACTGGACTCAACACACCCTAGTCACCACACAAGAATATATTTGACTAGTAAGAATCTGAAAACCTATGTATCGATATCTCTCTGCAAGTGAATCAAGAGGGTGTAAAGCGGCATCAACACAGCAGGGAAAATCAGCCAAGCCCGATTCTAAACATAAATTACTTTAAAAAACCCAGAAAACAAAGACAGTTAAAGAGAGAGAAATTCTTACAAAATCCATTCAGGGTCTATGATGCAACCTGGATTGACCATATCTAGACCCACAGCTGGATGAGACATAAGGCTGGACACTCTTGGGGCTGAGAGGATTGGTGAGGTTGGGTGAGCAAATGCAGATACTTTAAAGTAACACTGCGGGGAACACACCCCATGGGTCTCAAATCTCCAGGTACAAGGGCATCTTCCTACATCAAAACATGCATGGGAAACCCAGAAGATGGTATGCCGTGAGATCGGGAAAGGTTTCTAAAACACAACTCATTTCTCCTCTCCTTGTGCTCGGGTTCGCCATTCCAGCCGCTTGACTAACCATCTCCCTACTTGGAGAATCAGCACCTTTAACCTCCTGTTTCGTCCAGGTTGCAATTTGTCCTGAGGATGAACGGGAAGACGGGGGACCAACGAGAGACTAGCCCTAGGTGTTGGGACAGGCACAGGTCACTCCATTTTCCCATCAGGAAGAAGAATGAACCACAGGCTCAGCCTGCCCCCCAGAACCAAAATAGGGCCTGAAGCAATCCTGCGCTTTTGCGGCCAGCTCCCAAGAAAGCGAGGAGACAAATGGAGCTCAGGGGCACTGCAATTCACAAACGTGCAGAGTTATAAATGAGAACTCTCGTCCACAAATATATTGAGGGAAGGCAACGAAGAGGATTTGAAAGCAAGGCAGATTTGCAGTAAACAGATTTCAGGAGGTAGATTCAACTCGCCTTTAAAGCACATGAAAAGCGGCAAAACGTTGACAATGATGCCCTTGGCCAAAAAGGGCGTATGCGTTTTTTCCTGAATATATTCAGAAAAAAACGCATACGCACTTTTTGGCCAACCAAGCAAGCCGGAAGGGCAAATCAGTGCTACAAAGAAGTCTCGCTTGCCCTCGGTCAAAAGGGCCATGCTGAACAAAATGTAAAAACCAGAAAAGCAGGACAGGCCATGGAGACATGGGAGCCTTGCTACGCTGATGGGCGGGATGTAAATTGCCAACAGGCACTCTGGAGAAGAGTACGGTGTGTCCTGAAACAAGTAATAAACACAGCGTAGAGGGCATAGGGCACTTCCACTCATGGGCGTATAAATTGGGAAAACTAAAAGTCAACAAGACACAGGCACCCCAAACTTTACGGCTGCTCTGTTACCAAGAACCTCCGCTTCGGTACACCTTCAATATCCCAGGAAAGAGAAAAATGGATAAAGAAATGGTGGTACTTGGCACAATGGAATATCACTCAGCCATGAAATCAATGACATAAGGCTAGTTAGCAGCATGATGAGTGGATTTAGGTACGATGATTCTAAGTGAAATAAGTCACACAGAAAAAGGCCCTTATCCTAAGATATCGCTTCTAGAGGGAATGTCAAAATCGCTACACTTGAACTGAATTACAAAACAGAACAGAGTCACACCTTTAGAAGACACACTATGGCTGCTTAACGGGAAAGGTGAGGTGGGGTGATGCATAAAACAAGGGTTTGAAATTAGTTCAGACACCGCTCCATAAGCCAAATATGTAATAGACAAGGCCTACTCCCTGCTCAGTGTACTGGACTCAACACCCCCTAGTCACCGCACAAGAATATATCTGACTAGTATGAATCTGAAAACCTATGTATTGATATCTCTCTGCAAGTGAATCAAGAGGGTGTAAAGCGGCATAAACACAGCAGGGAAAAGCAGCCAAACCCCATTCTAAACATACATTACTTTAAAAAACCCACAAAGCAAAGACAGTGAAAGAGAGAGAAATTCTTACAAAATCCGTTCAGGGTCTCTGATGCAACCTGGATTGACCATATCTAGACCCACAGCTGGATGAGACATAAGGCTGGACACTCTTGGGGCTGAGAGGATTGGTGAGGTTGGGTGAGCAAATGCAGATACTTTAAAGTAATACCGCGGGGTACCCACCCCATGGGTCTCAAATCTCCAGGTACAAGGGCATCTTCCTACATCAAAACATGCATGGGAAACCCAGAAGATGGTATGCCGTGAGATCGGGAAAAGTTTCTAAAACGCACCTCATTTCTCCTCTCCTTGTGCTCGGGTTCGCCATTCCAGCCGCTTGACTAACCATCTCTCTACTTGGAGAATCAGCACCTTTAACCTCCTGATTGTACAGGTTGCAATTTGTCCTGAGGATGAATGGGAAGACGCAGAACCAACGAGAGAGAGCCCTAGGTGTTGGGACAGGCATAGGTCACTCCATTTTCCCATCAGGAATAAGAATGAACCACAGGCTCAGCCTGCCCCCCAGAACTAAAATAGGGCCTGAAGCAATCCTGCGCTTTTGCGGCCAGCTCCCTAAAAATCGAGGAGACAAATGGAGCTCAGGGGAACTGCAATTCACAAACGTGCAGAGTTATAAATGCGAACTCTCGTGCACAAATATAATGAGGGAAGGCAACGAAGAGGATTTGAAAGCAAGGCAGATTTGCAGGAAACAGATTTCAGGAGGTAGATTCGACTCGCCTTTAAAGCACATGAAAAGCAGCAAAACGTTGACAATGATGCCCTTGGCCAAAAAGGGCGTATGCGTTTTTTCCTGAATATATTCAGGAAAAAACGCATACGCCCTTTTTGGCCAACCAAGCAAGCCGGAAGGGCAAATCAGCGCTACAAAGAAGTCTCGCTTGCCCTCGGTCAAAAGGGCCATGCTGAACAAAGTGTAAAAACCAGAAAAGCAGGACAGGCCATGGAGACATGGGAGCCTTGCTACGCTGATGGGCGGGATGTAAATTGCCAACAGGCACTCTGGAGAAGAGTACGGTGTGTCCTGAAACAAGTAATAAACACAGCGTTGAGAGCATAGGGCACTTCCACTCATGGGCATATAAATTGGGAAAACTAAAAATCAACAAGACACAGGCACCCTAAAGTTTACGGCTGCTCTGTTTCCAAGAACCTCCGCTTCGGTACACCTTCAATATCCCAGGAAAGAGAAAAATGGATAAAGAAATGGTGGTACTTGGCACAATGGAATATCACTCAGCCATGAAATCAATGTCATAAGGCTAGTTAGCAGCATGATGAGTGGATTTAGGTACGATGATTCTAAGTGAAATAAGTCACACAGAAAAAGACACTTATCCTAAGATATCGCTTATAGAGGGAATGTCAAAATCGCTACACTTGAACTGAATTACAAAAGAGAACAGAGTCACACCTTTAGAAGACACACTATGGCTGCTTAACGGGAAAGGTGAGGTGGGGTGATACATAAAACAAGGGTTTGAAATTAGCTCAGAGACCGCTCCATAAGCCAAATATGTAATAGACAAGGCCTACTCCCTGCTCAGTGAACTGGAGTCAACACACCCTAGTCACCACACAAGAATATATTTGACTAGTAAGAATCTGAAAACCTATGTATCGATATCTCTCTGCAAGTGAATCAAGAGGGTGTAAAGCGGCATCAACACAGCAGGGAAAAGCAGCCAAGCCCGATTCTAAACATAAATTACTTTAAAAAACCCACAAAACAAAGACAGTTAAAGAGAGAGAAATTCTTACAAAATCCATTCAGGGTCTATGATGCAACCTGGATTGACCATATCTAGACCCACAGCTGGATGAGACCTAAGGCTGGACACTCTTGGGGCTGAGAGGATTGGTGAGGTTGGGTGAGCAAACCCAGATACTTTAAAGTAACACCGCGGGGTACACACCCCATGGGTCTCAAATCTCCAGGTACAAGGGCATCTTCCTACATCAAAACATGCATGGGAAACCCAGAGGATGGTATGCCGTGAGATCGGGAAAGGTTTCTAAAACGCACCTCATTTCTCCTCTCCTTGTGCTCGGGTTCGCCATTCCAGCCGCTTGACTAACCATCTCCCTACTTGGAGAATCAGCACCTTTAACCTCCTCTTTCGACCAGGTTGCAATTTGTCCTGAGGATGAACGGGAAGACGGGGAACCAACGAGAGACTAGCCCTAGGTGTTGGGACAGGCACAGGTCACTCCATTTTCCCATCAGGAAGAAGAATGAACCACAGGCTCAGCCTGCCCCCCAGAACCAAAATAGGGCCTGAAGCAATCCTGCGCTTTTGCGGCCAGCTCCCAAGAAAGCGAGGAGACAAATGGAGCTCAGGGGCACTGCAATTCACAAACGTGCAGAGTTATAAATGAGAACTCTCGTGCACAAATATATTGAGGGAAGGCAACGAAGAGGATTTGAAAGCAAGGCAGATTTGCAGGAAACAGATTTCAGGAGGTAGATTCGACTCGCCTTTAAAGCACATGAAAAGCGGCAAAACGTTGACAATGATGCCCTTGGCCAAAAAGGGCGTATGCGTTTTTTCCTGAATATATTCAGGAAAAAACGCATACGCCCTTTTTGGCCAACCAAGCAAGCCGGAAGGGCAAATCAGTGCTACAAAGAAGTCTCGCTTGCCCTCGGTCAAAAGGGCCATGCTGAACAAAATGTAAAAACCAGAAAAGCAGGACAGGCCATGGAGACATGGGAGCCTTGCTACGCTGATGGGCGGGATGTAAATTGCCAACAGGCACTCTGGAGAAGAGTACGGTGTGTCCTGAAACAAGTAATAAACACAGCGTAGAGAGCATAGGGCACTTCCACTCATGGGCGTATAAATTGGGAAAACTAAAAGTCAACAAGACACAGGCACCCCAAACTTTACGGCTGCTCTGTTGCCAAGAACCTCCGCTTCGGTACACCTTCAATATACCAGGAAAGAGAAAAATGGATAAAGAAATGGTGGTACTTGGCACAATGGAATATCACTCAGCCATGAAATCAATGTCATAAGGCTAGTTAGCAGCATGATGAGTGGATTTAGGTACGATGATTCTAAGTGAAATAAGTCACACAGAAAAAGACACTTATCCTAAGATATCGCTTCTAGAGGGAATGTCAAAATCGCTACACTTGAACTGAATTACAAAAGAGAACAGAGTCACACCTTTAGAAGACACACTATGGCTGCTTAACGGGAAAGGTGAGGTGGGGTGATGCATAAAACAAGGGTTTGAAATTAGCTCAGAGACCGCTCCATAAGCCAAATATGTAATAGACAAGGCCTACTCCCTGCTCAGTGTACTGGACTCAACACCCCCTAGTCAACGCACAAGAATATATCTGACTAGTATGAATCTGAAAACCTATGTATTGATATCTCTCTGCAAGTGAATCAAGAGGGTGTAAAGCGGCATAAACACAGCAGGGAAAAGCAGCCAAACCCCATTCTAAACATACATTACTTTAAAAAACCCACAAAGCAAAGACAGTGAAAGAGAGAGAAATTCTTACAAAATCCGTTCAGGGTCTCTGATGCAACCTGGATTGACCATATCTAGACCCACAGCTGGATGAGACATAAGGCTGGACACTCTTGGGGCTGAGAGGATTGGTGAGGTTGGGTGAGCAAATGCAGATACTTTAAAGTAATACCGCGGGGTACCCACCCCATGGGTCTCAAATCTCCAGGTACAAGGGAATCTTCCTACATCAAAACATGCATGGGAAACCCAGAAGATGGTATGCCGTGAGATCGGGAAAGGTTTCTAAAACGCAACTCATTTCTCCTCTCCTTTTGCTCGGGTTCGCCATTCCAGCCGCTTGACTAACCATCTCCCTACTTGGAGAATCAGCACCTTTAACCTCCTGTTTCGTCCAGGTTGCAATTTGTCCTGAGGATGAACGGGAAGACGGGGGACCAACGAGAGACTAGCCCTAGGTGTTGGGACAGGCACAGGTCACTCCATTTTCCCATCAGGAAGAAGAATGAACCACAGGCTCAGCCTGCCCCCCAGAACCAAAATAGGGCCTGAAGCAATCCTGCGCTTTTGCGGCCAGCTCCCAAGAAAGCGAGGAGACAAATGGAGCTCAGGGGCACTGCAATTCACAAACGTGCAGAGTTATAAATGAGAACTCTCGTGCACAAATATATTGAGGGAAGGCAACGAAGAGGATTTGAAAGCAAGGCAGATTTGCAGGAAACAGATTTCAGGAGGTAGATTCGACTCGCCTTTAAAGCACATGAAAAGCGGCAAAACGTTGACAATGATGCCCTTGGCCAAAAAGGGCGTATGCGTTTTTTCCTGAATATATTCAGGAAAAAACGCATACGCCCTTTTTGGCCAACCAAGCAAGCCGGAAGGGCAAATCAGCGCTACAAAGAAGTCTCGCTTGCCCTCGGTCAAAAGGGCCATGCTGAACAAAATGTAAAAACCAGAAAAGCAGGACAGGCCATGGAGACATGGGAGCCTTGCTACGCTGATGGGCGGGATGTAAATTGCCAACAGGCACTCTGGAGAAGAGTACGGTGTGTCCTGAAACAAGTAATAAACACAGCGTAGAGAGCATAGGGCACTTCCACTCATGGGCGTATAAATTGGGAAAACTAAAAGTCAACAAGACACAGGCACCCCAAACTTTACGGCTGCTCTGTTGCCAAGAACCTCCGCTTCGGTACACCTTCAATATCCCAGGAAAGAGAAAAATGGATAAAGAAATGGTGGTACTTGGCACAATGGAATATCACTCAGCCATGAAATCAATGACATAAGGCTAGTTAGCAGCATGATGAGTGGATTTAGGTACGATGATTCTAAGTGAAATAAGTCACACAGAAAAAGGCCCTTATCCTAAGATATCGCTTCTAGAGGGAATGTCAAAATCGCTACACTTGAACTGAATTACAAAACAGAACAGAGTCACACCTTTAGAAGACACACTATGGCTGCTTAACGGGAAAGGTGAGGTGGGGTGATGCATAAAACAAGGGTTTGAAATTAGCTCAGACACCGCTCCATAAGCCAAATATGTAATAGACAAGGCCTACTCCCTGCTCAGTGTACTGGACTCAACACCCCCTAGTCACCGCACAAGAATATATCTGACTAGTATGAATCTGAAAACCTATGTATTGATATCTCTCTGCAAGTGAATCAAGAGGGTGTAAAGTGGCATAAACACAGCAGGGAAAAGCGGCCAAACCCCATTCTAAACATACATTACTTTAAAAAAGCCACAAAGCAAAGACAGTGAAAGAGAGAGAAATTCTTACAAAATCCGTTCAGGGTCTCTGATGCAACCTGGATTGACCATATCTAGACCCACAGCTGGATGAGACATAAGGCTGGACACTCTTGTGGCTGAGAGGATTGGTGAGGTTGGGTGAGCAAACGCAGATAATTTAAAGTAACACTGCGGGGAACACACCCCATGGGTCTCAAATCTCCAGGTACAAGGGAATCTTCCTACATCAAAACATGCATGGGAAACCCAGAAGATGGTATGCCGTGAGATCGCAAAAAGTTTCTAAAACGCACCTCATTTCTCCTCTCCTTGTGCTCGGGTCCGCCATCCAGCCGCTTGATTCACCATCTCCCTACTTGGAGAATCAGCACCTTTAACCTCCTGTTTCGTCCAGGTTGCAGTTTGTCCTGAGGATGAACGGGAAGATGGGGAACCAACAAGAGACTAGCCCTAGGTGTTGGGACAGGCACAGGTCACTCCATTTTCACATCAGGAAGAAGAATGAACCACAGGCTCAGCCTGCCCCCCAAAACCAAAATAGGGCCTGAAGCAATCCTGCGCTTTTGCGGCCAGCTCCCAAAAAAGCGAGGAGACAAATGGAGCTCAGGGGCACTGCAATTCACAAACGTGCAGAGTTATAAATGAGATCTCTCGTCCACAAATATTTTGAGGGAAGGCAACGAAGAGGATTTGAAAGCAAGGCAGATTTGCAGGAAACGGATTTCAGGAGGTAGATTCGACTCGCCTTTAAAGCACATGAAAAGCGGCAAAACGTTGACAATGATGCCCTTGGCCAAAAAGGGCGTATGCGTTTTTTCCTGAATATATTCAGGAAAAAACGCATACGCCCTTTTTGGCCAACCAAGCAAGCCGGAAGGGCAAATCAGCGCTACAAAGAAGTCTCGCTTGCCCTCGGTCAAAAGGGCCATGCTGAACAAACTGTAAAAACCAGAAAAGCAGGACAGGCCATGGAGACATGGGAGCCTTGCTACGCTGATGGGCGGGATGTAAATTGCCAACAGGCAATCTGGAGAAGAGTACGGTGTGTCCTGAAACAAGTAATAAACACAGCGTAGAGAGCATAGGGCACTTCCACTCATGGGCGTATAAATTGGGAAAACTAAAAATCAACAAGACACAGGCACCCTAAAGTTTACGGCTGCTCTGTTGCCAAGAACCTCCGCTTCGGTACACCTTCAATATCCCAGGAAAGAGAAAAATGGATAAAGAAATGGTGGTACTTGGCACAATGGAATATCACTCAGCCATGAAATCAATGTCATAAGGCTAGTTAGCAGCATGATGAGTGGATTTAGGTACGATGATTCTAAGTGAAATAAGTCACACAGAAAAAGACACTTATCCTAAGATATCGCTTATAGAGGGAATGTCAAAATCGCTACACTTGAACTGAATTACAAAACAGAACAGAGTCACACCTTTAGAAGACACACTATGGCTGCTTAACAGGAAAGGTGAGGTGGGGTGATGCATAAAACAAGGGTTTGAAATTAGCTCAGTGACCGCTCCATAACCCTAATATGTAATAGACAAGGCCTACTCCCTGCTCAGTGAACTGGACTCAACACACCCTAGTCACCACACAAGAATATATCTGACTAGTAAGAATCTGAAAACCTATGTATGGATATCTCTCTGCAAGTGAATCAAGAGGGTGTAAAGCGGCATCAACACAGCAGGTAAAAGCAGCCAAACCCGATTCTAAACATAAATTACTTAAAAAACCCACAAAACAAAGACAGTGAAAGAGAGAGAAATTCTTACAAAATCCGTTCAGGGTCTATGATGCAACCTGGATTGACCATATCTAGACCCACAGCTGGATGAGACATAAGGCTGGACACTCTTGGGGCTGAGAGGATTGGTGAGGTTGGGTGAGCAAACGCAGATATTTTAAAGTAACACTGCGGGGAACACACCCCATGGGTCTCAAATCTCCAGGTACAAGGGCATCTTCCTACATCAAAACATGCATGGGAAACCCAGAAGATGGTATGCCATGAGATCGGGAAAGGTTTCTAAAACGCACCTCATTTCTCCTCTCCTTGTGCTCGGGTTCACCATTCCAGCTGCTTGACTAACCATCTCCCTATTTGGAGAATGAGCACCTTTAACCTCCTGATTGTACAGGTTGCAATCTGTCCTGAGGATGAACGGGAAGACGTGGAACCAATGTGAGACGAGCCCTAGGTGTTGGGACAGGCATAGGTCACTCCATTTTCCCATCAGGAAGAAGAATGAACCACAGGCTCAGCCTGCCCCCCAGAACCAAAATAGGGCCTGAAGCAATCCTGCGCTTTTGCGGCCAGCTCCCAAAAAAGCGAGGAGACAAATGGAGCTCAGGGGCACTGCAATTCACAAACGTGCAGAGTTATAAATGAGAACTCTCGTCCACAAATATATTGAGGGAAGGCAACGAAGAGGATTTGAAAGCAAGGCAGATTTGCAGGAAACAGATTTCAGGAGGTAGATTCGACTCGCCTTTAAAGCACATGAAAAGCGGCAAAACGTTGACAATGATGCCCTTGGCCAAAAAGGGCGTATGCGTTTTTTCCTGAATATATTCAGGAAAAAACGCATACGCCCTTTTTGGCCAACCAAGCAAGCCAGAAGGGCAAATCAGCGCTACAAAGAAGTCTCGCTTGCCCTCGGTCAAAAGGGCCATGCTGAACAAACTGTAAAAACCAGAAAAGCAGGACAGGCCATGGAGACAGGGGAGCCTTGCTACGCTGATGGGCGGGATGTAAATTGCCAACAGGCACTCTGGAGAAGAGTACGGTGTGTCCTGAAACAAGTAATAAACACAGCGTTGAGAGCATAGGGCACTTCCACTCATGGGCGTATAAATTGGGAAAACTAAAAATCAACAAGACACAGGCACCCTAAAGTTTACGGCTGCTCTGTTGCCAAGAACCTCCGCTTCGGTACACCTTCAATATCCCAGGAAAGAGAAAAATGGATAAAGAAATGGTGGTACTTGGCACAATGGAATATCACTCAGCCATGAAATCAATCTCATAAGGCTACTTAGCAGCATGATGAGTGGATTTAGGTACGATGATTCTAAGTGAAATAAGTCACACAGTAAAAGGCCCTTCTCCTAAGATATCGCTTATTGAGGGAATGTCAAAATCGTTACACTTGAACTGAATTACAAAACAGAACAGAGGCACACCTTTAGAAGACACACTATGGCTGCTTAATGGGAAAGGTGAGGTGGGGTGATGCATAAAACAAGGGTTTGAAATTAGCTCAGACACCGCTCCATAAGCCAAATATGTAATAGACAAGGCCTACTCCCTGCTCAGTGTACTGGACTCAACACCCCCTAGTCACCGCACAAGAATATATCTGACTAGTATGAATCTGAAAACCTATGTATTGATATCTCTCTGCAAGTGAATCAAGAGGGTGTAAAGCGGCATAAACACAGCAGGGAAAAGCAGCCAAACCCCATTCTAAACATACATTACTTTAAAAAACCCACAAAGCAAAGACAGTGAAAGAGAGAGAAATTCTTACAAAATCCGTTCAGGGTCTCTGATGCAACCTGGATTGACCATATCTAGACCCACAGCTGGATGAGACATAAGGCTGGACACTCTTGGGGCTGAGAGGATTGGTGAGGTTGGGTGAGCAAATGCAGATACTTTAAAGTAATACCGCGGGGTACCCACCCCATGGGTCTCAAATCTCCAGGTACAAGGGCATCTTCCTACATCAAAACATGCATGGGAAACCCAGAAGATGGTATGCCGTGAGATCGGGAAAGGTTTCTAAAACGCACCTCATTTCTCCTCTCCTTGTGCTCGGGTTCGCCATTCCAGCCGCTTGACTAACCATCTCTCTACTTGGAGAATCAGCACCTTTAACCTCCTGATTGTACAGGTTGCAATTTGTCCTGAGGATGAATGGGAAGACGGAGAACCAACGAGAGCGAGCCCTAGGTGTTGGGACAGGCATAGGTCACTCCATTTTCCCATCAGGAATAAGAATGAACCACAGGCTCAGCCTGCCCCCCAGAACTAAAATGGGGCCTGAAGCAATCCTGCGCTTTTGCGGCCAGCTCCCTAAAAAGCGAGGAGACAAATGGAGCTCAGGGGCACTGCAATTCACAAACGTGCAGAGTTATAAATGAGAACTCTCGTGCACAAATATATTGAGGGAAGGCAACGAAGAGGATTTGAAAGCAAGGCAGATTTGCAGGAAACAGATTTCAGGAGGTAGATTCGACTCGCCTTTAAAGCACATGAAAAGCGGCAAAACGTTGACAATGATGCCCTTGGCCAAAAAGGGCGTATGCGTTTTTTCCTGAATATATTCAGGAAAAAAATCATACGCCCTTTTTGGCCAACCAAGCAAGCAGGGAGGGCAAATCAGCGCTACAAAGAAGTCTCGCTTGCCCTCGGTCAAAAGGGCCATGCTGAACAAAATGTAAAAACCAGAAAAGCAGGACAGGCCATGGAGACATGGGAGCCTTGCTACGCTGATGGGCGGGATGTAAATTGCCAACAGGCACTCTGGAGAAGAGTACGGTGTGTCCTGAAACAAGTAATAAACACAGCGTAGAGAGCATAGGGCACTTCCACTCATGGGCGTATAAATTGGGAAAACTAAAAGTCAACAAGACACAGGCACCCCAAACTTTACGGCTGCTCTGTTGCCAAGAACCTCCGCTTCGGTACACCTTCAATATCCCAGGAAAGAGAAAAATGGATAAAGAAATGGTGGTATTTGGCACAATGGAATATCACTCAGCCATGAAATCAATGTCATAAGGCTAGTTAGCAGCATGATGAGTGGATTTAGGTACGATGATTCTAAGTGAAATAAGTCACACAGAAAAAGGCCCTTATCCTAAGATATCGCTTCTAGAGGGAATGTCAAAATCGCTACACTTGAACTGAATTACAAAAGAGAACAGAGTCACACCTTTAGAAGACACACTATGGCTGCTTAACGGGAAAGGTGAGGTGGGGTGATGCATAAAACAAGGGTTTGAAATTAGCTCAGACACCGCTCCATAAGCCAAATATGTAATAGACAAGGCCTACTCCCTGCTCAGTGTACTGGACTCAACACCCCCTAGTCAACGCACAAGAATATATCTGACTAGTATGAATCTGAAAACCTATGTATTGATATCTCTCTGCAAGTGAATCAAGAGGGTGTAAAGCGGCATAAACACAGCAGGGAAAAGCAGCCAAACCCCATTCTAAACATACATTACTTTAAAAAACCCACAAAGCAAAGACAGTGAAAGAGAGAGAAATTCTTACAAAATCCGTTCAGGGTCTCTGATGCAACCTGGATTGACCATATCTAGACCCACAGCTGGATGAGACATAAGGCTGGACACTCTTGGGGCTGAGAGGATTGGTGAGGTTGGGTGAGCAAATGCAGATACTTTAAAGTAATACCGCGGGGTACCCACCCCATGGGTCTCAAATCTCCAGGTACAAGGGAATCTTCCTACATCAAAACATGCATGGGAAACCCAGAAGATGGTATGCCGTGAGATCAGGAAAGGTTTCTAAAACGCAACTCATTTCTCCTCTCCTTGTGCTCGGGTTCACCATTCCAGCCGCTTGACTAACCATCTCCCTACTTGGAGAATCAGCACCTTTAACCTCCTGTTTCGTCCAGGTTGCAATTTGTCCTGAGGATGAACGGGAAGACGGGGGACCAACGAGAGACTAGCCCTAGGTGTTGGGACAGGCACAGGTCACTCCATTTTCCCATCAGGAAGAAGAATGAACCACAGGCTCAGCCTGCCCCCCAAAACCAAAATAGGGCCTGAAGCAATCCTGCGCTTTTGCGGCCAGCTCCCAAGAAAGCGAGGAGACAAATGGAGCTCAGGGGCACTGCAATTCACAAACGTGCAGAGTTATAAATGAGATCTCTCGTCCACAAATATATTGAGGGAAGGCAACGAAGAGGATTTGAAAGCAAGGCAGATTTGCAGGAAACAGATTTCAGGAGGTAGATTCGACTCGCCTTTAAAGCACATGAAAAGCGGCAAAACGTTGACAATGATGCCCTTGGCCAAAAAGGGCGTATGCGTTTTTTCCTGAATATATTCAGGAAAAAACGCATACGCCCTTTTTGGCCAACCAAGCAAGCCGGAAGGGCAAATCAGCGCTACAAAGAAGTCTCGCTTGCCCTCGGTCAAAAGGGCCATGCTGAACAAAGTGTAAAAACCAGAAAAGCAGGACAGGCCATGGAGACATGGGAGCCTTGCTACGCTGATGGGCGGGATGTAAATTGCCAACAGGCACTCTGGAGAAGAGTACGGTGTGTCCTGAAACAAGTAATAAACACAGCGTTGAGAGCATAGGGCACTTCCACTCATGGGCATATAAATTGGGAAAACTAAAAATCAACAAGACACAGGCACCCTAAAGTTTACGGCTGCTCTGTTTCCAAGAACCTCCGCTTCGGTACACCTTCAATATCCCAGGAAAGAGAAAAATGGATAAAGAAATGGTGGTACTTGGCACAATGGAATATCACTCAGCCATGAAATCAATGTCATAAGGCTAGTTAGCAGCATGATGAGTGGATTTAGGTACGATGATTCTAAGTGAAATAAGTCACACAGAAAAAGACACTTATCCTAAGATATCGCTTATAGAGGGAATGTCAAAATCGCTACACTTGAACTGAATTACAAAAGAGAACAGAGTCACACCTTTAGAAGACACACTATGGCTGCTTAACGGGAAAGGTGAGGTGGGGTGATGCATAAAACAAGGGTTTGAAATTAGCTCAGAGACCGCTCCATAAGCCAAATATGTAATAGACAAGGCCTACTCCCTGCTCAGTGAACTGGAGTCAACACACCCTAGTCACCACACAAGAATATATTTGACTAGTAAGAATCTGAAAACCTATGTATCGATATCTCTCTGCAAGTGAATCAAGAGGGTGTAAAGCGGCATCAACACAGCAGGGAAAAGCAGCCAAGCCCGATTCTAAACATAAATTACTTTAAAAAACCCAGAAAACAAAGACAGTTAAAGAGAGAAAAATTCTTACAAAATCCATTCAGGGTCTATGATGCAACCTGGATTGACCATATCTAGACCCACAGCTGGATGAGACATAAGGCTGGACACTCTTGGGGCTGAGAGGATTGGTGAGGTTGGGTGAGCAAACCCAGATAATTTAAAGTAGCACCGCGGGGTACACACCCCATGGGTCTCAAATCTCCAGGTACAAGGGCATCTTCCTACATCAAAACATGCATGGGAAACCCAGAGGATGGTATGCCGTGAGATCGGGAAAGGTTTCTAAAACGCACCTCATTTCTCCTCTCCTTGTGCTCGGGTTCGCCATTCCAGCCGCTTGACTAACCATCTCCCTACTTGGAGAATCAGCACCTTTAACCTCCTGTTTTGACCAGGTTGCAATTTGTCCTGAGGATGAACGGGAAGACGGGGAACCAACGAGAGATTAGCCCTAGGTGTTGGGACAGGCACAGGTCACTCCATTTTCCCATCAGGAAGAAGAATGAACCACAGGCTCAGCCTGCCCCCCAGAACCAAAATAGGGCCTGAAGCAATCCTGCGCTTTTGCGGCCAGCTCCCAAGAAAGCGAGGAGACAAATGGAGCTCAGGGGCACTGCAATTCACAAACGTGCAGAGTTATAAATGAGAACTCTCGTGCACAAATATATTGAGGGAAGGCAACGAAGAGGATTTGAAAGCAAGGCAGATTTGCAGGAAACAGATTTCAGGAGGTAGATTCGACTCGCCTTTAAAGCACATGAAAAGCGGCAAAACGTTGACAATGATGCCCTTGGCCAAAAAGGGCGTATGCGTTTTTTCCTGAATATATTCAGGAAAAAAATCATACGCCCTTTTTGGCCAACCAAGCAAGCAGGGAGGGCAAATCAGCGCTACAAAGAAGTCTCGCTTGCCCTCGGTCAAAAGGGCCATGCTGAACAAAATGTAAAAACCAGAAAAGCAGGACAGGCCATGGAGACATGGGAGCCTTGCTACGCTGATGGGCGGGATGTAAATTGCCAACAGGCACTCTGGAGAAGAGTACGGTGTGTCCTGAAACAAGTAATAAACACAGCGTAGAGAGCATAGGGCACTTCCACTCATGGGCGTATAAATTGGGAAAACTAAAAGTCAACAAGACACAGGCACCCCAAACTTTACGGCTGCTCTGTTGCCAAGAACCTCCGCTTCGGTACACCTTCAATATCCCAGGAAAGAGAAAAATGGATAAAGAAATGGTGGTATTTGGCACAATGGAATATCACTCAGCCATGAAATCAATGTCATAAGGCTAGTTAGCAGCATGATGAGTGGATTTAGGTACGATGATTCTAAGTGAAATAAGTCACACAGAAAAAGGCCCTTATCCTAAGATATCGCTTCTAGAGGGAATGTCAAAATCGCTACACTTGAACTGAATTACAAAAGAGAACAGAGTCACACCTTTAGAAGACACACTATGGCTGCTTAACGGGAAAGGTGAGGTGGGGTGATGCATAAAACAAGGGTTTGAAATTAGCTCAGACACCGCTCCATAAGCCAAATATGTAATAGACAAGGCCTACTCCCTGCTCAGTGTACTGGACTCAACACCCCCTAGTCAACGCACAAGAATATATCTGACTAGTATGAATCTGAAAACCTATGTATTGATATCTCTCTGCAAGTGAATCAAGAGGGTGTAAAGCGGCATAAACACAGCAGGGAAAAGCAGCCAAACCCCATTCTAAACATACATTACTTTAAAAAACCCACAAAGCAAAGACAGTGAAAGAGAGAGAAATTCTTACAAAATCCGTTCAGGGTCTCTGATGCAACCTGGATTGACCATATCTAGACCCACAGCTGGATGAGACATAAGGCTGGACACTCTTGGGGCTGAGAGGATTGGTGAGGTTGGGTGAGCAAATGCAGATACTTTAAAGTAATACCGCGGGGTACCCACCCCATGGGTCTCAAATCTCCAGGTACAAGGGAATCTTCCTACATCAAAACATGCATGGGAAACCCAGAAGATGGTATGCCGTGAGATCAGGAAAGGTTTCTAAAACGCAACTCATTTCTCCTCTCCTTGTGCTCGGGTTCACCATTCCAGCCGCTTGACTAACCATCTCCCTACTTGGAGAATCAGCACCTTTAACCTCCTGTTTCGTCCAGGTTGCAATTTGTCCTGAGGATGAACGGGAAGACGGGGGACCAACGAGAGACTAGCCCTAGGTGTTGGGACAGGCACAGGTCACTCCATTTTCCCATCAGGAAGAAGAATGAACCACAGGCTCAGCCTGCCCCCCAAAACCAAAATAGGGCCTGAAGCAATCCTGCGCTTTTGCGGCCAGCTCCCAAGAAAGCGAGGAGACAAATGGAGCTCAGGGGCACTGCAATTCACAAACGTGCAGAGTTATAAATGAGATCTCTCGTCCACAAATATATTGAGGGAAGGCAACGAAGAGGATTTGAAAGCAAGGCAGATTTGCAGGAAACAGATTTCAGGAGGTAGATTCGACTCGCCTTTAAAGCACATGAAAAGCGGCAAAACGTTGACAATGATGCCCTTGGCCAAAAAGGGCGTATGCGTTTTTTCCTGAATATATTCAGGAAAAAACGCATACGCCCTTTTTGGCCAACCAAGCAAGCCGGAAGGGCAAATCAGCACTACAAAGAAGTCTCGCTTGCCCTCGGTCAAAAGGCCATGCTGAACAAAGTGTAAAAAGCAGAAAAGCTGGACAGGCCATGGAGACATGGGAGCCTTGCTACGCTGATGGGCAGGATGTAAATTGCCAACAGGCACTCAGGAGAAGAGTACGGTGTGTCCTGAAACAAATAATAAACACAGCGTAGAGAGCATAGGGCACTTCCACTCATGGGCGTATAAATTGGGAAAACTAAAAATCAACAAGACACAGGCACCCTAAAGTTTACGGCTGCTCTCTTGCCAAGAACCTCCGCTTCGGTACACCTTCAATATCCCAGGAAAGAGAAAAATGGATAAAGAAATGGTGGTACTTGGCACAATGGAATATCACTCAGCCATGAAATCAATGTCATAAGACTAGGTAGCAGCATGATTAGTGGATTTAGGTACGATGATTCTAAGTGAAATAAGTCACACAGAAAAAGGCACTTATCCTAAGATATCGCTTATAGAGGGAATGTCAAAATCGCTACACTTGAACTGAATTACAAAACAGAACAGAGGCACACCTTTAGAAGACACACTATGGCTGCTTAACCGGAAAGGTGAGGTGGGGTGATGCATAAAACAAGGGTTTGAAATTAGCTCAGACACCGCTCCATAAGCCAAATATGTAATAGACAAGGCCTACTCCCTGCTCAGTGAACTGGACTCAACACCCCCTAGTCACCGGACAAGAATATATCTGACTAGTATGAATCTGAAAACCTATGTATTGATATCTCTCTGCAAGTGAATCAAGAGGGTGTAAAGCGGCATAAACACAGCAGGGAAAAGCAGCCAAACCCCATTCTAAACATATATTACTTTAAAAAACCCACAAAGCAAAGACAGTGAAAGAGAGAGAAATTCTTACAAAATACGATCAGGGTCTCTGATGCAACCTGGATTGACCATATCTAGACCCACAGCTGGATGAGACATAAGGCTGGACCCTCTTGCGGCTGAGAGGATTAGTGAGGTTGGGTGAGCAAATGCAGATACTTTAAAGTAATACTGCGGGGTACCCACCCCATGGGTCTCAAATCTCCAGGTACAAGGGCATCTTCCTACATCAAAACATGCATGGGAAACCCAGAAGATGGTATGCCGTGAGATCGCAAAAAGTTTCTAAAACGCACCTCATTTCTCCTCTCCTTGTGCTCGGGTTCGCCATTCCAGCCGCTTGACTAACCATCTCCCTACTTGGAGAATCAGCACCTTTAACCTCCTGTTTCGTACAGGTTGCAATTTGTCCTGAAAATGAACGGGAAGACGGGGAACCAACGAGAGACTAGCCCTAGGTGTTGGGACAGGCACAGGTCACTCCACTTTCCCATCAGGAAGAAGAATGAACCACAGGCTCAGCCTGCCCCCCAGAACCAAAATAGGGCCTGAAGCAATCCTGCGCTTTTGCGGCCAGCTCCCAAAAAAGCGAGGAGACAAATGGAGCTCAGGGGCACTGCAATTCACAAACGTGCAGAGTTATAAATGAGATCTCTCGTCCACAAATATATTGAGGGAAGGCAACGAAGAGGATTTGAAAGCAAGGCAGATTTGCAGGAAACAGATTTCAGGAGGTAGATTCGACTCGCCTTTAAAGCACATGAAAAGTGACAAAACGTTGACAATGATGCCCTTGGCCAAAAAGGGCGTATGCGTTTTTTCCTGAATATATTCAGGAAAAAACGCATACGCCCTTTTTGGCCAACCAAGCAAGCCGGAAGGGCAAATCAGCGCTACAAAGAAGTCTCGCTTGCCCTCGGTCAAAAGGGCAATGCTGAACAAAGTGTAAAAACCAGAAAAGCAGGACAGGCCATGGAGACATGGGAGCCTTGCTACGCTGATGGGCGGGATGTAAATTGCCAACAGGCACTCTGGAGAAGAGTACGGTGTGTCCTGAAACAAGTAATAAACACAGCGTAGAGAGCATAGGGCACTTCCACTCATGGGCGTATAAATTGGGAAAACTAAAAATCAACAAGACACAGGCACCCTAAAGTTTACGGCTGCTCTGTTGCCAAGAACCTCCACTTCGGTACACCTTCAATATCCCAGGAAAGAGAAAAATGGATAAAGAAATGGTGGTACTTGGCACAATGCAATATCACTCAGCCATGAAATCAATGTCATAAGGCTAGTTAGCAGCATGATGAGTGGATTTAGGTACGATGATTCTAAGTGAAATAAGTCACACAGAAAAAGGCACTTATCATAAGATATCGCTTATAGAGGGAATGTCAAAATCGCTACACTTGAACTGAATTACAAACAGAACAGAGTCACACCTTTAGAAGACACACTATGGCTGCTTAACGGGAAAGGTGAGGTGGGGTGATGCATAAAACAAGGGTTTGAAATTAGCTCAGACACCGCTCCATAAGCCAAATATGTAATAGACAAGGCCTACTCCCTGCTCAGTGAACTGGACTCAACACCCCCTAGTCACCGCACAAGAATATATCTGACTAGTATGAATCTGAAAACCTATGTATCGATATCTCTCTGCAAGTGAATCAAGAGGGTGTAAAGCGGCATCAACACAGCAGGGAAAAGCAGCCAAACCCCATTCTAAACATAAATTACTTTAAAAAACCCACAAAGCAAAGACAGTGAAAGAGAGAGAAATTCTTACAAAATCCGTTCAGGGTCTCTGATGCAACCTGGATTGACCATATCTAGACCCACAGCTGGATGTGACATAAGGCTGGACACTCTTGGGGCTGAGAGGATTGGTGAGGTTGGGTGAGCAAACGCAGATACTTTAATGTAAAACTGCGGGGAACACACCCCATGGGTCTCAAATCTCCTGGTACAAGGGCATCTTCCTACATCAAAACATGCATGGGAAACCCAGAAGATGGTATGCCATGAGATCGGGAAAGGTTTCTAAAACGCACCTCATTTCTCCTCTCCTTGTGCTCGGGTTCGCCATTCCAGCTGCTTGACCAACCATCTCCCTACTTGGAGAATCAGCACCTTTAACCTCCTGATTGTACAGGTTGCAATTTGTCCTGAGGATGAACGGGAAGACGCGGAAGCAACGAGAGACGAGCCCTAGGTGTTGGGACAGGCGTAGGTCACTCCATTTTCCCATCAGGAAGAAGAATGAACCACAGGCTCAGCCTGCCCCCCAGAACCAAAATAGGGCCTGAAGCAATCCTGCGCTTTTGCGGCCAGCTCCCAAAAAAGCGAGGAGACAAATGGAGCTCAGGGGCACTGCAATTCACAAACGTGCAGAGTTATAAATGAGAACTCTCGTCCACAAATATATTGAGGGAAGGCAACGAAGAGGATTTGAAAGCAAGGCAGATTTGCAGGAAACAGATTTCAGGAGGTAGATTCGACTCGCCTTTAAAGCACATGAAAAGCGGCAAAACGTTGACAATGATGCCCTTGGCCAAAAAGGGCGTATGCGTTTTTTCCTGAATATATTCAGGAAAAAACGCATACGCCCTTTTTGGCCAACCAAGCAAGCCGGAAGGGCAAATCAGCCCTACAAAGAAGTCTCGCTTGCCCTCGGTCAAAAGGGCCATGCTGAACAAAGTGTAAAAACCAGAAAAGCAGGACAGGCCATGGAGACATGGGAGCCTTGCTACGCTGATGGGCGGGATGTAAATTGCCAACAGGCACTCTGGAGAAGAGTACGGTGTGTCCTGAAACAAGTAATAAACACAGTGTAGAGAGCATAGGGCACTTCCACTCATGGGCGTATAAATTGTGAAAACTAAAAATCAACGAGACACAGGAACCCCAAAATTTACGGCTGCTCTGTTGCCAAGAACCTCCACTTCGGTACACCTTCAATATCCCAGGAAAGAGAAAAATGGATAAAGAAATGATGGTACTTGGCACAATGGAATATCACTCAGCCATGAAATCAATGTCATAAGGCTAGTTAGCAGCATGATGAGTGGATTTAGGTACGATGATTCTAAGTGAAATAAGTCACACAGAAAAAGGCACTTATCCTAAGATATCGCTTATAGAGGGAATGTCAAAATCGCTAAACTTGAACTGAATTACAAAACAGAACAGAGGCACACCTTTAGAAGACACACTATGGCTGCTTAACCGGAAAGGTGAGGTGGGGTGATGCATAAAACAAGGGTTTGAAATTAGCTCAGACACAGCTCCATAAGCCAAATATGTAATAGACAAGGCCTACTCCCTGCTCAGTAAACTGGACTGAACACCCCCTAGTCACCGCACAAGATTATATCTGATTAGTATGAATCTGAAAACCTATGTATCGATATCTCTCTGCAAGTGAATCAAGAGGGTGTAAAGCGGCATAAACACAGCAGGGAAAAGCAGCCAAACCCCATTCTAAACATACATTACTTTAAAAAACCCACAAAGCAAAGACAGTGAAAGAGAGAGAAATTCTTACAAAATCCGTTCAGGGTCTCTGATGCAACCTGGATTGACCATATCTAGACCCACAGCTGGATGAGACATAAGGCTGGACACTCTTGGGGCTGAGAGGATTGGTGAGGTCGGGTGAGCAAATGCAGATACTTTAAAGTAACACTGCGGGGTACCCACCCCATGGGTCTCAAATCTCCAGGTACAAGGGAATCTTCCTACATCAAAACATGCATGGGAAACCCAGAAGATGGTATGCCATGAGATCGGGAATGGTTTCTAAAACGCACCTCATTTCTCCTTTCCTTGTGCTCGGGTTCGCCATTCCAGCCACTTGACTAACCATCTCCCTAATTGGAGAATCAGCACCTTTAACCTCCTGTTTCGTCCCGGTTGCAATTTGTCCAGAGGATGAAGGGGAAGACGGGGAAACAACGAGAGACTAGCCCTAGGTGTTGGGACAGGCACAGGTCACTCCATTTTCCCATCAGGAAGAAGAATGAACCACAGGCTCAGCCTGCCCCCCAGAACCAAAATAGGGCCTGAAGCAATCCTGCGCTTTTGCGGCCAGCTCCCAAAAAAGCGAGGAGACAAATGGAGCTCAGGGGCACTGCAATTCACAAACGTGCAGAGTTATAAATGAGAACTCTCGTCCACAAATATATTGAGGGAAGGCAACGAAGAGGATTTGAAAGCAAGGCAGATTTGCCGGAAACAGATTTCAGGAGGTAGATTCGACTCGCCTTTAAAGCACATGAAATGCGGCAAAACGTTGACAATGAGGCCCTTGGCCAAAAAGGGCGTATGCGTTTTTTCCTGAATATATTCAGGAAAAAACGCATACGCCCTTTTTGGCCAACCAAGCAAGCCGGAAGGGCAAATCAGCAGTACCCTAACCCTAACCCTAAAACTAACCTTAAGCCATACCCTATGCCGTAACCTAACCCGGACCCTAAACCGTACCCGAAGTCGTACCCTACCCCTAACCCTAACACATACCCAACGAGGTACCCTCACCCGTACCCAAAGCCGTACCCTAACCCTAACCCTAACCCTAACCCTAACCCTCACCCTAACCCATACCCTACGCCGTACACTCACGTGTTCCCTAACCCATACCCAAAGCCGTACCCTAACCCTAACCATAACACTAAGCCTAACCCATATCCTATGCCGTACCCTCACCCTTACCCTAACCCGTACCCTAACCCTAACCCTAATCCATACACTAACCCGTACCCTCAACCGTACCCTAACCTGTACGCTAACCCTAACCCTAACCCTAACTCTAACCCTAACCCATACCCTACGCCGTACACTCACGCGTTCCCTAACCCGTACCCAAAGCCGTACCCTAACCCTAACAATAACTCATAGCCTAACCCATATCCTTTGCCGTACCCTCACCCTTACCCTAACCTGTATCCTAAGCCGTACCCTAACCCTAACCGTAATCCTAACCCATACCCTACTCCGTACCCTCACTCTTACCCTAACCCGTACCCTAAGCCGTACCCTAACTCTAACCCTAACCCTAAGACTAACCCTAACACATATCCTACGCCGTACCCTCACCCTTACTCTAAGCCATACCCTAACCCTAACCCTAACCCTAACACTAACTGTAAAATACCCTTGACTGCTTTTGCCTCCAATAGATTTCCTAAGCACTAGTGTTTTAAGGAACAGGTTAAAAATAAAATGCTAATGTGACTTATTTATAATGTATGTATTCTTTATCTTATCCTAGTGTCTAAAATTTTCTCCATGGTTGGAACCCAAATTACATTCCTTTACGCGCTAAGTGGTATGTAGAGAGTGGGATAGGTTTAATAAATGACCTAACCCTAACGTGAACCCTAACCCTAACCCATAGCCTAACCCTAACAAGTACCCTAATCCTAACCTGTACCCTATACCTTGAAGTAACCCTAAAACTAACCGTAACCCTAACATATACCCTACGCCGTACCGTCACCCGTACCCTAACCCGTACCCTAAGTCGTACCCTAACTCTAACCCTAACCCATACGCTACGCCGTACCCTCACCCGTACCCTAACCCGTATCCTAAGCCGTACCCTAACCCTAACCCTAACCCTAACCCTAACCTATACCCTACGCCGTACACTCACCTGTACTCTAACCCGTACCCTAAGCCGTACCCTACCCCTAACCCTAACCCTAACCCTAACCCATACCCTAACCCATACCCTACGCCGTACACTAACCCATACCCTAACCCGTATGCTAAGCCGTACCCTAATCCTAACCAATACCCTACGCAGTATCCTCACACTTACCCTCACCCGTACCCTAAACCTAACCCTAACCCTAACCCCTAACCTACGCCATACCCTCACCCGTACCCTATCCCATACCCTAAGCCGTACCCTAACCCTAACACTAACCCTAACCCTAACCCTAACCGAAACTACCCTTGACTGCTTTTGCCTCCATTAGATTTCCTAAGCACTAGTGTTTTAAGGAACAGGTTAAAAAGAAAATCCTCATGTGATTTTTTTATAATGTGTTTATTCTTTATCTTATCCTAGTGACTAAAATCTTCTCCATGGCTGGACACCAAATGATATTCCTTTACGTGCTAAGTGGTATCTAGAGAGTGGGATAGGTTTAATAAATACCCTAATCCTAACGTGTACCCTAGCCCTAACCCATACGCTAACCCGAACGCATACCCTAAACCTAACACAAATCCTAACCCTAACAAATACGCTAATCCTAACCCGTACCCAAAACTATCCCTAACCCTAAAACTAACCCTAACCCTAACCCTAACCCTAACCCATACCCTACGCCGTACCCTCACCCGTACCCTAACCCGTACCCTAAGCCGTACCCTAACCCTAAGCCTAACCCTAACCCTAACCACTACCCTACGCCGTACCCTATCCCATACCCTAAGCGGTACCCTAACCCTAACACTAATCCTAACCCTAAACCATACCCTACGCCGTAACCACACACGTATCCTAACCCATACCCTAAGCCGTACCCTAACCCGAACCCTAACACATACGCTACGCCGTACCCTCACCCGTACCCTAACCCGTATCCTAAGCCGTACCCTAACCCTAACCCTAACCCTAACCCTAACCGCTACCCTACGCCGTACGCTATCCCAAACCCTAAGCGGTACCCTAACCCTAACACTAACCCTAAACCTAACCCTAACCCCTACCCTACGCCGTACCCTCACCCGTACCCTATCCCATATCCTAAGCCGTACCCTAACCCTAACACTAACCCTAACCCTAAACCTAAACCCTACCCTACACCGTACCCTCACCCGTACCCTATCCCATACCCTAAGCCGTACCCTAACCCTAACCCTAACCCTAACCTATACACTACGCCATACCCTCACCCGTACCCTAACCCGTACCCTAAGCCGTACCCTAACCCTAACCCTAACCCTAACCTATACACTACGCCGTACCCTCACCCGTACCCTAACCCGTACCCTAAGCCGTACCCAGCCCTAACCCTAACCCTAACCCTAAACCATACCCTACGCCGTACCCTAACCCGTACCCTAACCCGTATTCTAAGCCGTACCCTAACCATAACCAATAACCTACACAGTACCCTCACCCGTACCCTCACCGTACCCTAAGCCATACCCTAACCCTAACCCTAACCCTAACCTATACACTACGCCATACCCTCACTCGTACACTAACCTGTACCCTAAGCCATACCCTAACCCTAACCCTAACCCTAACCTATACACTACGCCATACCCTCACTCGTACCCTAACCCGTACCCTAAGCCGTACCCTAAACCTAACCCTAACCCTAACCCTAAACCATACGCTACGCCGTACCCTCACCCGTACCCTAACCCGTATCCTAAGCCGTACCCTAACCCTAACCCTAACCCTACACCATAAGCTACGCCGTACCCTCACCCATACCCTAACCCGTATCCTAAGCCGTACCCTAACCCTAACCCTAACCCTAAACTATACCCTATGCCGTAACCTCACCCGTACCCTAACCCGTACCCTAAGCCGTACACTAACCCTAACCCTAACCCTAACCCTAACCCATAACCTACGCCGTACCCTCACCCGTACCCTAACACGTACCCTAAGACGTACCGTAAGCCTAACCCTAACACTAACCCTAACCCTAACCCACACTCTACACCGTACCCTAACCCGTACCCTAACACGTATCCTAAGCCGTACCCTAACCCTAACCAATACCCTACGCAGTACCCTCACCCGTACCCTCACCCGTACCCTAAGCCATACCCTAACCCTAACCCTAACCCTAACCCTAACCCCTACCCTACGCCGTACCCTCACCCGTACCCTATCCCATACGCTAAGCCGTACCCTAACCCTAACACTAACACTAACCCTAACCCTAACCCTAACCCATACCCTACGCAGTACCCTCACCCGTAACCTAACCCGTAACCTAAGCCGTACCCTAACCCTAACCCTAACCCCTACCCTACTGCGTACCCTCACCCGTACCCTATCCCATACCCTAAGCCGTACCCTAACCCTAACACTAACCCTAACCCTAACCCTAACACTAAACTACCCTTGATTGCTTTTGCCTCTATTAGATTTCCTAAGCACTAGTGTTTTAAGGAACAGGTTAAAAAGAAAATCCTAATGTGATTTTTTTATAATGTGTTTATTCTTTATCTTATCCTAGTGACTAAAATCTTCTCCATGGCTGGATCCCTAATAATATTCCTTTACGTGCTAAGTGGTATCTAGAGAGTGGGATAGGTTTAATAAATACCCTAATCCTAACGTGTACCCTAACCCTAACCCACACCCTAACCCTAACGCGTACCCTAACCCTAACAAAAAACCTAACCCTAACACGTACGCTAATCATAACCCGTACCCTAAACCAATCCCTAACTCTAAAACTAACCCTAACCCTAACCCTAACACTTAACCTACGCCGTACCCTCACCCGTACCCTCACCCGTACCCTAAGACGTACCCGAACCCTAACCCTAACCCATACGCTACGCCGTACCCTCACCCGTACCCTAACCCGTATCCTAAGCCGTACCCTAACCCTAACCCTAACCCTAACCCTAACCCTAACCCTAAACCATACCCTATGCCGTACCCTCACCCGTAACCTAACCCGTACCCTAAGCCGTACCCTAACCCTAACCCTAACCTATACACTATGACGTACCCTCACCCGTAACCTAACCCGTACCCTAAGCCGTACCCTAACTCTAACCCTAACCCTAACCCTAACCCTTACCCATACCCTGCGCCGTACCCTAACCCATACAATAACCTGTATCCTAAGCCTTAACCTAACCCTAACCAATGACCTACACAGTACCCTCACCCGTACCCTAAGCCGTACCCTAACCCTAACCCTAACACTAACCCTAACCCTAAACCCTACCCTATGCCGTACCCTCACCCATACCCTATCCCATACCCTAAGCCGTACCCTAACCCTAACACTAACCCTAACCCTAACCCTAACCCTAAACTACCCTTGACTGCTTTTGCCTCCATTAGATTTCCTAAGCACTAGTGTTTTAAGGAACAGGTTAAAAAGAAAATCCTAATGTGATTTTTTTATAATGTGTTTATTCTTTATCTTATCCTAGTAACGAAAATCTTCTCCATGGCTGGACCCTAAATAATATTCCTTTACGTGCTAAGTGGTATCTAGAGAGTGGGATAGGTTTAATAAATACCCTAATCCTAACGTGTACCCTAACCCTAACCCTAATGCGTACCCTAACCCTAACCCAAACCCTAACCCTAACACGTACGCTAATCCTCACCCGTACCCTAAACCAATCCCTAACCCTAAAACTAACCCTAACCCTAACCCTAACCCTAACCCATACGCTACGCCGTACCCTCACCCATACCCTAACCCGTATCCTAAGCCGTACCCTAACCCTAAACCTAACCCTAACCTCTACCCTACGCCGTACCCTCACCCGTACCCTAACCCGTACCCAAAGCCTTACCCTAACCCTAACCCTAACGCTCACCCATACCCAACACCGTAACCTAACCCATATCCTAACCCGTATCCTAAGCCGTACCCTAACCCTAACCAATAACCTACGCAGTACCCTCACCAGTACCCTCACCGGTATCCTAAGCCCTACCCTAACCCTAACCCTAACCCTAACCCTAAACTACCCTTTACTGCTTTTGCCTCCATTAGATTTCCTAAACACTAGTGTTTTAAGGAACAGGTTAAAAAGAAAACCTTATGTGATTTTTTTATAATGTGTTTATTCTTTATCTTATCCTAGTGACTAAACTATTCTCCATGGCTGAACCCCAAATAATATTCCTTTACGTGCTAAGTGGTATCTAGAGAGTGGGATAGGTTTAATAAATACCCTAATCCTAAAGTGTACCCTAAACCTAACCCATACCCTAACCCTAACGCGTACCCTAACCCTAACCAAAACCCTAACCCGAACACGTATGCTAATCCTAACCCGTACCCTAAACCAATCCCTAACCCTAAAACTAACCCTAACCCTAACCCTAACCCTAACCCATAACCTACACCGTACCCTCACCCGTACCCTAACCCGTACCCTAAGCCGTACCCTAACCCTAACCCTAAACCATATGCTACGCCGTACCCTCACCCGTACCCTAACCCGTATCCTAAGCCGTACCCTAACCCTAACCCTAACCCTAAACTATACCCTACGCCGTAACCTCACCCGTACCCTAACCCGTACCCTAAGCCGTACCCTAACCCTAACCCTAACCCTAACCCTAACCCTAACGCATAGCCTACGCCATACCCTAACCCGTACCCTAACCCGTATCCTAAGCCGTATCCTAACCCTAACCAATACCCTACGCAGTACCCTCACACGTACCCTCACCCGTACCCTAAGCCGTACCCTAACCGTAACCCTAACCCTAACCCTAACCCTAACCCCTACCCTATGCCATACCCTCACCTGTACCCTATCCCATAACCTAAGCCGTACCATAACCCTAACACTAACCCTAACCCTAACCCATAACCTACGCCGTACCCTCACCCGTACCCTAACCCGTATCCTAAGCCGTACCCTAACCCTAACCCTAACCCTAAGCCTAACCCATACAATACGCCGTACCCTCACCCGTACCCTAACACGTACCCTAAGACGTACCGTAACCCTAACCCTAACACTAACCCTAACCCTAACCCACACTCTACGCCGTACCCTAACCCGTACCCTAACACGTATCCTAAGCCGTACCCTAACCCTAACCAATACCCTACGCAGTACCCTCACCCGTACCCTCACCCGTACCCTAAGCCATACCCTAACCCTAACCCTAACCCTAACGCTAACCCCTACCCTACGCCGTACCCTCACCCGTACCCTATCCCATACCCTAAGCCGTACCCTAACCCTAACACTAACCCTAACCCTAACCCTAACCCTAAACTACCCTTGATTGCTTTTGCCTCTATTAGATTTCCTAAGCACTAGTGTTTTAAGGAACAGGTTAAAAAGAAAATCCTAATGTGATTTTTTTATAATGTGTTTATTCTTTATCTTATCCTAGTGACTAAAATCTTCTCCATGGCTGGATCCCTAATAATATTCCTTTACGTGCTAAGTGGTATCTAGAGAGTGGGATAGGTTTAATAAATACCCTAATCCTAACGTGTACCCTAACCCTAACCCATACCCTAACCCTAACGCGTACCCTAACCCTAACCGAACACCTAACCCTAACACGTACGCTAATCCTAACCCGTACCCTAAACCAATCCCTAACCCTAAAACTAACCCTAACCCTAACCCTAACCCTAACCCTTACCCTACGCCGTACCCTCACCCGTACCCTAACCCGTACCCTAAGACGTACCCTAACCCTAACCCTAACCCATACGCTACGCCGTACCCTCACCCGTACCCTAACCCGTATCCTAAGCCGTACCCTAACCCTAACCCTAACCCTAACCCTAACCCTAACCCTAACCCATACCCTACGTCATACCCTAACCCTAAACCTAACCCGTATCCTAAGCCGTACCCTAACCCTAACCCTAACCCTAACCGCTACCCTACGCCGTACCCTATCCCATACCCTAAGCGGTACCCTAAACCTAACACTAACCCTAAACCTAACCCTAACCCCTACCCTATGCCGTACCCTCACCCGTAACCTATCCCATACCCTAAGCCGTACCCTAACCCTAACACTAACCCTAACCCTAAACCTAACCCCTACCCTACGCCGTACCCTCACCCGTACCCTATCCCATAACCTAAGCCGTACCCTAACCCTAACCCTAACCCTAACCTATACAGTACGCCGTACCCTCACCCGTACCCTAACCCGTACCCTAAGCCGTACCCTAACCCTAACCCTAACCCTAACCCTAACCCTAACCCATACCCTACGCCGTACCCTAAACCGTACCCTAACCCGTATTCTAAGCCGTACCCTAACCATAACCAATACCCTACACAGTACCCTCACCCGTACCCTCACCCGTACCCTAAGCCATACCCTAACCCTAACTCTAACCCTAACCTATACACTACGCCATACCCTCACCCGTACCCTAACCCGTACCCTAAGCCGTACCCTAACCCTAACCCTAACCCTAAACTATACCCTACGCCGTAACCTCACCCATACCCTAACCCGTACCCTAAGCCGTACCCTAACCCTAACCCTAACCCTAACCCTAACCCATAGCGTACTCCATACCCTAACACGTACCCTAACCCGTATCCTAAGCCGTACCCTAACCCTAACCAATACCCTACGCAGTATCCTCACCCATACCCTCACCCGTACCCTAAGCCGTACCCTAACCCTAACCCTAACCCTAAACCTAACCCTAACCCCTACCCTATGCCATACCCTCACCTGTACCCTATCCCATAACCTAAGCCGTACCATAACCCTAACACTAACCCTAACCCTAACCCATAACCTACGCCGTACCCTCACCCGTACCCTAAGCCGTACCCTAACCCTAACCCTAACCCTAACCCATAACCTACGCCGTAACCTCACCCGTAGCCTAACACGTACCCTAAGACGTACCGTAACCCTAACCCTAACACTAACCCTAACCCTAACCCACACTCTACGCCGTACCCTAACCCGTACCCTAACACGTATCCTAAGCCATACCCTAACCCTAACCAATACCCTACGCAGTACCCTCACCCGTACCCTCACCCGTACCCTAAGCCATACCCTAACCATAACCCTAACCCTAACCCTAACCCCTACCCTACGCCGTACCCTCACCCATACCCTATCCCATACCCTAAGCCGTACCCTAACCCTAACACTAACCCTAACTCTAACCCTAACCTATACACTACGCCATACCCTCACCCGTACCCTAACCCGTACCCTAAGCCGTACCCTAACCCTAACCCTAACCCTAACCTATACACTACGCCATACCCTCACCCGTACCCTAACCCGTACCCTAAGCCGTACCCTAACCCTAACCCTAACCCTAAACTATACCTTACGCCGTAACCTCACCCATACCCTAACCCGTACCCTAATCCGTACCCTAACCCTAACCCTAACCCTAAACCTAACCCTAACCCATAGCGTACGCCATACCCTAACACGTACCCTAACCCGTATCCTAAGCCGTACCCTAACCCTAACCAATACCCTACGCAGTATCCTCACCCATACCCTCACCCGTACCCTAAGCCGTACCCTAACCCTAACCCTAACCCTAAACCTAACCTTAACCCATACCATATGCCATACCCTCACCTGTACCCTATCCCATAACCTACGCCGTACCCTCACCCGTACCCTAACCCGTACCCTAAGCCGTACCCTAACCCTAAACCTAACTCTAACCCATACGCTACGCCGCACCCTCACCCGTACCCTAACCCGTATCCTAAGCCGTACCCTAACCCTAACCCTAACCGCTACCCTACGCCATACCCTATCCCATACCCTAAGCGGTACCCTAAACGTAACACTAACCCTAAACCTAACCCTAACCCCTACCCTACGCCGTACCCTCACCCGTAACCTATCCCATACCCTAAGCCGTACCCTAACCCTAACACTAACCCTAACCCTAAACCTAACCCCTACCCTACGCCGTACCCTCACCCGTACCCTATCCCATACCCTAAGCCGTACCCTAACCCTAACCCTAACCCTAACCTATACAGTACGCCGTACCCTCACCCGTACCCTAACCCGTACCCTAAGCCGTACCCTAACCCTAACCCTAACCCTAACCCTAACCCTAACCCTAACCCATACCCTACGCCGTACCCTAAACCGTACCCTAACCCGTATTCTGAACCGTACCCTAACAATAACCAATACCCTACACAGTACCCTCACCCGTACCCTCACCCGTACCCTAAGCCATACCCTAACCCTAACTCTAACCCTAACCTATACACTACGCCATACCCACACCCGTACCCTAACCCGTACCCTAAGCCGTACCCTAACACTAACCCTAACCCTAAACTATACCCTACGCCGTAACCTCACCCATACCCTAACCCGTACCCTAAGCCGTACCCTAACCCTAACCCTAACCCTAACCCTAACCCATAGCGTACTCCATATCCTAACACGTACCCTAACCCGTATCCTAAGCCGTACCCTAACCCTAACCAATACCCTACGCAGTATCCTCACCCATACCCTCACCCGTACCATAAGCCGTACCCTAACCCTAACCCTAACCCTAAACCTAACCCTAACCCCTACCCTATGCCATACCCTCACCTGTAACCTATCCCGTAACCTAAGCCGTACCATAACCCTAACACTAACCCTAACCCTAACCCATAACCTACGCCGTACCCTCACCCGTACCCTAAGCCGTACCCTAACCCTAACCCTAACCCATAACCTACGCCGTACCCTCACCCGTACCCTAACACGTACCCTAAGACGTACCGTAACCCTAACCCTAACACTAACCCTAACCCTAACCCACACTCTACGCCGTACCCTAACCCGTACCCTAACACGTATCCTAAGCCATACCCTAACCCTAACCAATACCCTACGCAGTACCCTCACCCGTACCCTCACCCGTACCCTAAGCCATACCCTAACCATAACCCTAACCCTAACCCTAACCCCTACTCTACGCCGTACCCTCACCCATACCCTAAGCCGTACCCTAACCCTAACACTAACCCTAACCCTAACCCTAACCCTAAACTACCCTTGATTGCTTTTGCCTCTATTAGATTTCCTAAGCACTAGTGTTTTAAGGAACAGGTTAAAAAGAAAATCCTAATGTGATTTTTTTATAATGTGTTTATTCTTTATCTTATCCTAGTGACTAAAATCTTCTCCATGGCTGGATCCCTAATAATATTCCTTTACGTGCTAAGTGGTATCTAGAGAGTGGGATAGGTTTAATAAATACCCTAATCCTAACGTGTACCCTAACCCTAACCCATACCCTAACCCTAACGCGTACCCTAACCCTAACCCAAAACCTAACCCTAACACGTACGCTAATCCTAACCCGTACCCTAAACCAATCCCTAACCCTAAAACTAACCCTAACCCTAACCCTAACCCTAACCCATAACCTACGCCATAACCTCACCCGTACCCTAACCGATACCCTAAGCCGTACCCTAACCCTAACCCTAACCCTAACCCATACGCTACGCCGCACACTCACCCATACCCTAACCCGTATCCTAAGCCGTACCCTAACCCTAACCCTAACCCTAACCGCTACCCTACGCCGTACCCTATCCCATACCCTAAGCGGTACCCTAAACCTAACACTAACCCTAAACCTAACCCTAACCCCTACCCTACGCCGTACCCTCACCGTAACCTATCCCATACCCTAAGCCGTACCCTAACCCTAACACTAACCCTAACCCTAAACCTAACCCCTACCCTACGCCGTACCCTCACCCGTACCCTATCCCATACCCTAAGCCGTACCCTAACCCTAACCCTAACCCTAACCTATACACTGCGCCGTACCCTCACCCGTACGCTAACCCGTACCCTAAGCCGTACCCTAACCCTAACCCTAACCCTAACCCTAACCCTAACCCATACTCTACGCCGTACCCTAAACCGTACCCTAACCCGTATTCTAAGCCGTACCCTAACCATAACCAATACCCTACACAGTGCCCTCACCCGTACCCTCACCCGTACCCTAAGCCATACCCTAACCCTAACCCTAACCCTAACCTATACACTACGCCATACCCTCACCCGTACCCTAACCAGTACCCTAAGCCGTACCCTAACCCTAACCCTAACCCTAACCCTAACCCTAACCCTAACCCTAACCCATACCGTACGCCATACCCTAACACGTACCCTAACCCGTATCCTAAGCTTTACCCTAACCCTAACCAATACCCTACGCAGTATCCTCACCCATAGCCTCACCCGTACCCTAAGCCGTACCCTAACCCTAACCCTAACCCTAACCCTAACCCTAACCCCTACCCTATGCCATACCCTCACCTGTACCCTATCCCATAACCTAAGCCGTACCATAACCCTAACACTAACCCTAACCCTAACCCATAACCTACGCCGTACCCTCACCCGTACCCTAACCCGTATCCTAAGCCGTACCCTAACCCTAACCCTAACCCTAACCCTAACCCATAACCTACGCCGTACCCTCACCCCTACCCTAACACATACCCTAAGACGTACCGTAACCCTAACCCTAACACTAACCCTAACCTTAACCCACACTCTACGCCGTACCCTAACCCGTACCCTAACACGTATCCTAAGCCTTACCCTAACCCTAACCAATACCCTATGCAGTACCCTCACCCGTACCCTCACCCGTACCCTAAGCCATACCCTAACCCTAACCCTAACCCTAACCCTAACCCCTACCCTACGCCGTACCCTCACCCGTACCCTATCCCATACCCTAAGCCGTACCCTAACCCTAACACTAACCCTAACCCTAACCCTAACCCTAAACTACCCTTGATTGCTTTTGCCTGTATTAGATTTCCTAAACACTAGTGTTTTAAGGAACAGGTTAAAAAGAAAATCCTAATGTGATTTTTTTATAATGTGTTTATTCTTTATCTTATCCTAGTGACTAAAATCTTCTCCATGGCTGGATCCCTAGTAATATTCCTTTACGTGCTAAGTGGTATCTAGAGAGTGGGATAGGTTTAATAAATACCCTAATCCTAACGTGTACCCTAACCCTAACCCATACCCTAACCCTAACGCATAACCTAACCCTAACCGAAAACCTAACCCTAACACGTACGCTAATCCTAACCCGTACCCTAAACCAATCCCTAACCCTAAAACTAACCCTAACCCTAACCCTAACCCTAAACCTTACCCTACGCCGTACCCTCACCCGTACCCTAACCCGTACCCTAAGACGTACCCTAACCCTAACCCTAACCCATACGCTACGCCGTACCCTCACCCGTACCCTAACCCGTATCCTAAGCCGTACCCTAACCCTAACCCTAACCCTAACCCTAACCCTAACCCATACCCTACGCCATACCCTAACCCGTACCCTAACCCGTATCCTAAGCCGTATCCTAACCCTAACCAATACCCTACGCAGTACCCTCACCCGTACCCTCACCCGTACCCTAAGCCGTACCCTAACCCCAACCCTAACCCTAACTCTAACCCTAACCCCTACCCTACGCCGTACCCTCACCCGTACCCTATCCCATACGCTAAGCCGTACCCTAACCCTAACACTAACACTAACCCTAACCCTAACCCTAACCCATACCCTACGCCGTACCCTCACCCGTAACCAAACCCGTACCCAAAGCCGTACCCTAACCCTAACCCTAACCTATACACTACGCCGTACCCTCACCCGTACCCTAACCCGTACCCTAAGCCGTACCCTAACTCTAACCCTAACCCTAACCCTAACCCTTACCCATACCCTGCGCCGTACCCTAACCCATACTATAACCTGTATCCTAAGCCTTAACCTAACCCTAACCAATGACCTACACAGTACCCTCACCCGTACCCTAAGCCATACCCTAACCCTAACCCTAACACTAACCCTAACCCTAAACCCTACCCTATGCCGTACCCTCACCCATACCCTATCCCATACCCTAAGCCGTACCCTAACCCTAACACTAACCCTAACCCTAACCCTAACCCTAAACTACCCTTGACTGCTTTTGCCTCCATTAGATTTCCTAAGCACTAGTGTTTTAAGGAACAGGTTAAAAAGAAAATCCTAATGTGATTTTTTTATAATGTGTTTATTCTTTCTTTTATCCTAGTAACGAAAATCTTCTCCATGGCTGGACCCTAAATAATATTCCTTTACGTGCTAAGTGGTATCTAGAGAGTGGGATAGGTTTAATAAATACCCTAATCCTAACGTGTACCCTAACCCTAACCCTAATGCGTACCCTAACCCTAACCCAAACCCTAACCCTAACACGTACGCTAATCCTCACCCGTACCCTAAACCAATCCCTAACCCTAAAACTAACCCTAACCCTAACCCTAACCCTAACCCATACGCTACGCAGTACCCGCACCCATACCCTAACCCGTATCCTAAGCCGTACCCTAACCCTAAACCTAACCCTAACCTCTACCCTACGCCGTACCCTCACCCGTACCCTAACCCGTACCCAAAGCCTTACCCTAACCCTAACCCTAACCCTCACCCATACCCAACGCCGTAACCTAACCCATATCCTAACCCGTATCCTAAGCCGTACCCTAACCCTAACCAATAACCTACGCAGTACCCTCACCAGTACCCTCACCGGTATCCTAAGCCCTCCCCTAACCCTAACCCTAACCCTAACCCTAAACTACCCTTTACTGCTTTTGCCTCCATTAGATTTCCTAAACACTAGTGTTTTAAGGAACAGGTTAAAAAGAAAACCTTATGTGATTTTTTTATAATGTGTTTATTCTTTATCTTATCCTAGTGACTAAAATCTTCTCCATGGCTGAACCCCAAATAATATTCCTTTACGTGCTAAGTGGTATCTAGAGAGTGGGATAGGTTTAATAAATACCCTAATCCTAAAGTGTACCCTAAACCTAACCCATACCCTAACCCTAACGCGTACCCTAACCCTAACCAAAACCCTAACCCGAACACGTATGCTAATCCTAACCCGTACCCTAAACCAATCCCTAACCCTAAAACTAACCCTAACCCTAACCCTAACCCTAACCCATAACCTACACCGTACCGTCACCCGTACCCTAACCCGTACCCTAAGCCGTACCCTAACCCTAACCCTAAAACATATGCTACGCCGTACCCTCACCCGTACCCTAACCCGTACCCTAAGCCGTACCCTAACCCTAACCCTAACCCTAACCCTAACCCTAACCCACATCGTACGCCATACCCTAACACGTACCCTAACCCGTATCCTAAGCCGTACCCTAACCCTAACCAATACCCTACGCAGTATCCTCACCCATAGCCTCACCCGTACCCTAAGCCGTACCCTAACCCTAACCCTAACCCTAACCCTAACCCTAACCCCTACCCTATGCCATACCCTCACCTGTACCCTATCCCATATACCATAACCCTAACACTAACCCTAACCCTAACCCATAACCTACGCCGTACCCTCACCCGTACCCTAACACGTACCCTAAGAAGTACCGTAACCCTAACCCTAACACTAACCCTAACCCTAACCCACACTCTACGCCGTACCCTAATCCGTACCCTAACACGTATCCTAAGCCGTACCCTAACCCTAAGCAATACCCTACGCAGTACCCTCACCCGTACCCTCACCCGTACCCTAAGCCATACCCTAACCATAACCCTAAGCCTAACCCTAACACCTACCCTACGCCGTACCCTCACCCGTACCCTATCCCATACCCTAAGCCGTACCCTAACCCTAACACTAACCCTAACCCTAACCCTAACCCTAAACTACCCTTGATTGCTTTTGCCTCTATTAGATTTCCTAAGCACTAGTGTTTTAAGGAACAGGTTAAAAAGAAAATCCTAATGTGATTTTTTTATAATGTGTTTATTCTTTATCTTATCCTAGTGACTAAAATCTTCTCCATGGCTGGATCCCTAATAATATTCCTTTACGTGCTAAGTGGTATCTAGAGAGTGGGATAGGTTTAATAAATACCCTAATCCTAACGTGTACCCTAACTCTAACCCATACCCTAACCCTAACGCGTACCCTAACCCTAACCGAAAAGCTAACCCTAACACGTACGCTAATCCTAACCCGTACCCTAAACCAATCCCTAACCCTAAAACTAACCCTAACCCTAACCCTAACCCTAAACCTTACCCTACGCCGTAACCTCACCCGTACCCTAACCCGTACCCTAAGCCGTACCCTAACCCTAACCCTAACCCTAACCCTAACCCTAACCCTAACCCATACCGTACGCCATACCCTAACACGTACCCTAACCCGTATCCTAAGCTTTACCCTAACCCTAACCAATACCCTACGCAGTATCCTCACCCATAGCCTCACCCGTACCCTAAGCCGTACCCTAACCCTAACCCTAACCCTAACCCTAACCCTAACCCCTACCCTATGCCATACCCTCACCTGTACCCTATCCCATAACCTAAGCCGTACCATAACCCTAACACTAACCCTAACCCTAACCCATAACCTACGCCGTACCCTCACCCGTACCCTAACCCGTATCCTAAGCCGTACCCTAACCCTAACCCTAACCCTAACCCTAACCCATAACCTACGCCGTACCCTCACCCCTACCCTAACACATACCCTAAGACGTACCGTAACCCTAACCCTAACACTAACCCTAACCTTAACCCACACTCTACGCCGTACCCTAACCCGTACCCTAACACGTATCCTAAGCCGTACCCTAACCCTAACCAATACCCTATGCAGTACCCTCACCCGTACCCTCACCCGTACCCTAAGCCATACCCTAACCCTAACCCTAACCCTAACCCTAACCCCTACCCTACGCCGTACCCTCACCCGTACCCTATCCCATACCCTAAGCCGTACCCTAACCCTAACACTAACCCTAACCCTAACCCTAACCCTAAACTACCCTTGATTGCTTTTGCCTGTATTAGATTTCCTAAACACTAGTGTTTTAAGGAACAGGTTAAAAAGAAAATCCTAATGTGATTTTTTTATAATGTGTTTATTCTTTATCTTATCCTAGTGACTAAAATCTTCTCCATGGCTGGATCCCTAATAATATTCCTTTACGTGCTAAGTGGTATCTAGAGAGTGGGATAGGTTTAATAAATACCCTAATCCTAACGTGTACCCTAACCCTAACCCATACCCTAACCCTAACGCATAACCTAACCCTAACCGAAAACCTAACCCTAACACGTACGCTAATCCTAACCCGTACCCTAAACCAATCCCTAACCCTAAAACTAACCCTAACCCTAACCCTAACCCTAAACCTTACCCTACGCCGTACCCTCACCCGTACCCTAACCCGTACCCTAAGACGTACCCTAACCCTAACCCTAACCCATACGCTACGCCGTACCCTCACCCGTACCCTAACCCGTATCCTAAGCCGTACCCTAACCCTAACCCTAACCCTAACCCTAACCCTAACCCATACCCTACGCCATACCCTAACCCGTACCCTAACCCGTATCCTAAGCCGTATCCTAACCCTAACCAATACCCTACGCAGTACCCTCACCCGTACCCTCACCCGTACTCTAAGCCGTACCCTAACCCCAACCCTAACCCTAACTCTAACCCTAACCCCTACCCTACGCCGTACCCTCACCCGTACCCTATCCCATACGCTAAGCCGTACCCTAACCCTAACACTAACACTAACCCTAACCCTAACCCTAACCCATACCCTACGCCGTACCCTCACCCGTAACCAAACCCGTACCCAAAGCCGTACCCTAACCCTAACCCTAACCTATACACTACGCCGTACCCTCACCCGTACCCTAACCCGTACCCTAAGCCGTACCCTAACTCTAACCCTAACCCTAACCCTAACCCTTACCCATACCCTGCGCCGTACCCTAACCCATACAATAACCTGTATCCTAAGCCTTAACCTAACCCTAACCAATGACCTACACAGTACCCTCACCCGTACCCTAAGCCATACCCTAACCCTAACCCTAACACTAACCCTAACCCTAAACCCTACCCTATGCCGTACCCTCACCCATACCCTATCCCATACCCTAAGCCGTACCCTAACCCTAACACTAACCCTAAACCTAACCCTAACCCTAAACTACCCTTGACTGCTTTTGCCTCCATTAGATTTCCTAAGCACTAGTGTTTTAAGGAACAGGTTAAAAAGAAAATCCTAATGTGATTTTTTTATAATGTGTTTATTCTTTCTTTTATCCTAGTAACGAAAATCTTCTCCATGGCTGGACCCTAAATAATATTCCTTTACGTGCTAAGTGGTATCTAGAGAGTAGGATAGGTTTAATAAATACCCTAATCCTAACGTGTACCCTAACCCTAACCCTAATGCGTACCCTAAACCTAACCCAAACCCTAACCCTAACACGTACGCTAATCCTCACCCGTACCCTAAACCAATCCCTAACCCTAAAACTAACCCTAACCCTAACCCTAACCCTAACCCATACGCTACGCAGTACCCTCACCCATACCCTAACCCGTATCCTAAGCCGTACCCTAACCCTAACCAATACCCTACACAGTACCCTCACCCGTACCCTCACCCGTAACCTAAGCCATACCCTAACCCTAACCCTAACCCTAACCCTAACCCCTACCCTACGCCGTACCCTCAGCCGTACCCTATCCCATACCCTAAGCCGTACCCTAAACCTAACACTAACCCTAACCCTAACCCTAACCCTAAACTACCCTTGATTGCTTTTGCCTGTATTAGATTTCCTAAACACTAGTGTTTTAAGGAACAGGTTAAAAAGAAAATCCTAATGTGATTTTTTTATAATGTGTTTATTCTTTATCTTATCCTAGTGACTAAAATCTTCTCCATGGCTGGATCACTAATAATATTCCTTTACGTGCAAAGTGGTATCTAGAGAGTGGGATAGGTTTAATAAATACCCTAATCCTAACGTGTACCCTAACCCTAACCCATACCCTAACCCTAACGCGTACCCTAACCCTAACCCAAAACCTAACCCTAACACGTACGCTAATCCTAACCCGTACCCTAAACGAATCCCTAAACCTAAAACTAACCCTAACCCTAACCCTAACCCTAACCCTTACCCTACGCCGTACCCTCACCCGTACCCTAACCCGTACCCTAAGCCGTACCCTAACCCTAACCCTAACCCTAACCCTAACCCTAACCCATACCCTACGCCATACCCTATCCCGTACCCTAACCCGTATCCTAAGCCGTATCCTAACCCTAACAAATACCCTACGCAGTACCCTCACACGTACCCTCACCCGTATCCTAAGCCGGACCCTAAACCTAACCAATACCCTACGCAGTATCCTCACCCATACCCTCACCCGTACCCTAAGCCGTACCCTAACCCTAACCCTAACCCTAAACCTAACCCTAACACCTACCCTATGCCATACCCTCACCTGTACCCTATCCCATAACCTAAGCCGTACCCTAACCCTAACCCTAACCCTAACACTAACCCATAACATACGCCGTACCCTCACCCGTACCCTAACCCGTATCCTAAGCCGTACCCTAACCCTAACCCTAACCCTAACCCTAAAGCATAACATACGCCGTACCCTCACCCGTACCCTAACACGTACCCTATGACGTACCCTAACCCTAACCCTAACACTAACCCTAACCCTAACCCAAACTCTACGCCGTACCCTAACCCGTACCCTAACACCTACCCTAAGCCATACCCTAACCATAAACCTAACCCTAACCCTAACCCCTACCCTACGCCGTACCCTCACCCGTACCCTATCCCATACCCTAAGCCGTACCCTAACCCTAACACTAACCCTAACCCTAACCCTAACCCTAAACTACCCTTGATGGCTTTTGCCTCTATTAGATTTCCTAAGCACTAGTGTTTTAAGGAACAGGTTAAAAAGAAAATCCCAATGTGATTTTTTTTAATGTGTTTATTCTTTATCTTATCCTAGTGACTAAAATCTTCTCCATGGCTGGATCCCTAATAATATTCCTTTACGTGCTAAGTGGTATCTAGAGAGTGGGATAGGTTTAATAAATACCCTAATCCTAACGTGTACCCTAACCCTAACCCATACCCTAACCCTAACGCGTACCCTAACCCTGTACCAAAACCTAACCCTAACACGTACGCTAATCCTAACCCGTACCCTAAACCAATCCCCAACCCTAAAACTAACCCTAACCCTAACCCTAACCCTAACCCTTACCCTATGCCGTACCCTCACCCGTACCCTAACCCGTACCCTAAGACGTACCCTAACCCTAACCCTAACCCATATGCTACGCCGTACCCTCACCCGTACCCTAACCCGTATCCTAAGACGTACCCTAACCCTAACCCTAACCCTAACCCTAAGCCTAACCCATACCCTACGCCATACCCTAACCCATACCCTAACCCGTATCCTAAGCCATATCCTAACCCTAACCAATACCCTACGCAGTACCCTCACCCGTACCCTCACCCGTACCCTAAGCCGTACCCTAACCCCAACCCTAACCCTAACTCTAACCCTAACCCCTACCCTACGCCGTACCCTCACCCGTACCCTATCCCATACGCTAAGCCGTACCCTAACCCTAACACTAACATTAACCCTAACCCTAACCCTAACCCATACCTTACGCCGTACCCTCACCCGTAACCTAACCCGTACCCTAAGCCGTACCCTAACCCTAACCCTAACCTATACACTACGCCGTACCCTCACCCGTACCCTAACCCGTACCCTAAGCCGTACCCTAACTCTAACCCTAACCCTAACCCTAACCCTTACCCATACCCTGCGCCGTACCCTAACCCATACAATAACCTGTATCCTAAGCCTTAACCTAACCCTAACCAATGACCTACACAGTACCCTCACCCGTACCCTAAGCCATACCCTAACCCTAACCCTAACACTAACCCTAACCCTAAACCCTACCCTATGCCGTACCCTCACCCATACCCTATCCCATACCCTAAGCCGTAACCTAACCCTAACACTAACCCTAACCCTAACCCTAACCCTAACCCTAAACTACCCTTGACTGCTTTTGCCTCCATTAGATTTCCTAAGCACTAGTGTTTTAAGGAACAGGTTAAAAAGAAAATCCTAATGTGATTTTTTTATAATGTGTTTATTCTTTATCTTATCCTAGTGACGAAAATATTCTCCATGGCTGGACCCTAAATAATATTCCTTTACGTGCTAAGTGGTATCTAGAGAGTGGGATAGGTTTAATAAATACCCTAATCCTAACGTGTACCCTAACCCTAACCCATACCCTAACCCTAATGCATACCCTAACTCTAACCCAAACCCTAACCCTAACACGTACGCTAATCCTAACCAGTACCCTAAACCAATCCCTAACCCTAAAACTAACCCTAACCCTAACCCTAACCCTAACCCATACGCTACGCCGTACCCTCACCCATACCCTAACCCGTATCCTAAGCCGTACCCTAATCCTAAACCTAACCCTAACCTCTACCCTACGCCGTACCCTCCCCCGTACCCTAACCCGTACCCAAAGCCTTACCCTAACCCTACCCCTAACCCTCACCCATACCCAATGCCGTAACCTAACCCATATCCTAACCCGTATCCTAAGCCGTACCCTAACCCTAACCAATAACCTACGCAGTACCCTCACCAGTACCCTCACCCGTATCCTAAGCCCTACCCTAACCCTAACCCTAACCCTAACCCTAAAATACCCTTTACTGCTTTTGCCTCCATTAGATTTCCTAAACACTAGTGTTTTAACGAACAGGTTAAAAAGAAAACCTTATGTGATTTTTTTATAATGTGTTTATTATTTATCTTATCCTAGTGACTAAAATCTTCTCCATGGCTGAACCCCAAATAATATTCCTTTACGTGCTAAGTGGTATCTAGAGAGTGGGATAGGTTTAATAAATACCCTAATCCTAAAGTGTACCCTAAACCTAACCCATACCCTAACCCTAACGCGTACCCTAACCCTAACCAAAACCCTAACCCGAACACGTATGCTAATCCTAACGCGTACCCTAAACCAATCCCTAACCCTAAAACTAACCCTAACCCTAACCCTAACCCATAACCTACACCGTACCCTCACCCGTACCCTAACCCGTACCCTAAGCCGTACCCTAACCCTAACCCTAACCCTAAACTATACCCTACGCCGTAACCTCACCCGTACCCTAACCCGTACCCTAAGCCGTACCCTAACCCTAACCCTAAACCTAACCCTGACCCTAACCCTAACCCATACCGTACGCCATACCCTAACACGTACCCTAACCCGTATCCTAAGCCGTACCCTAACCCTAACCAATATCCTACGCAGTATCCTCACCCATACCCTCACCCGTACCCTAAGCCATACCCTAACCCTAACCCTAACCCCTACCCTATGCCATACCCTCACCTGTACCCTATCCCATAACCTAAGCCGTACCGTAACCCTAACACTAACCCTAACCCTAACCCATAACCTACGCCGTACCCTCACCCGTACCCTAACCCGTATCCTAAGCCATACCCTAACCCTAACCCTAACCCTAACCCTAACCCATAACCTACGCCGTACCCTCACCCGTACCCTAACACGTACCCTAAGACGTACCGTAACCCTAACCCTAACACTAACCCTAACCCTAACCCACACTCTACGCCGTACCCTAACCCGTACCCTAACACGTATCCTAAGCCGTACCCTAACCCTAACCAATACCCTACGCAGTACCCTCACCCGTACCCTCACCCGTACCCTAAGCCATACCCTAACCATAACCCTAACCCTAACCCTAACCCCTACCCTACGCCGTACCCTCACCCGTACCCTATCCCATACCCTAAGCCGTACCCTAACCCTAACACTAACCCTAACCCTAACCCTAACCCTAAACTACCCTTGATGGCTTTTGCCTGTATTAGATTTCCTAAGCACTAGTGTTTTAAGGAACAGGTTAAAAAGAAAATCCTAATGTGATTTTTTTATAATGTGTTTATTCTTTATCTTATCCTAGTGACTAAAATCTTCTCCATGGCTGGATCCCTAATAATATTCCTTTACGTGCTAATTGGTATCTAGAGAGTGGGATAGGTTTAATAAATACCCTAATCCTAACGTGTACCCTAACCCTAACCCATACCCTAACCCTAACGCGTACCCTAACCCTAACCCAAAACCTAACCCTAACACGTACGCTAATCCTAACCCGTACCCTAAACCAAACCCTAACCCTAAAACTAACCCTAACCCTAACCCTAACCCTAAACCTTACCCTACGCCGTACCCTCACCCGTACCCTAACCCGTAGCCTAAGACGTACCCTAACCCTAAACCTTACCCTAACCTCTACCCTACGCCGTACCCTCACCCGTACCCTAACCCGTACCCTAAGCCGTACCCTAACCCTAACCCTAACCCTTACCCATACGCTATGCCGCACCCTCACCCATACCCTAACCCGTATCCTAAGCCGTACACTAACCCTAACCCTAATCCTAACCGCTACCCTACGCCGTACCCTATCCCATACCCTAAGCGGTACCCTAAACCTAACACTAACCCTAAACCTAACCCTAACACCTACCCTACGCCGTACCCTCACCGTAACCTATCCCATACCCTAAGCCGTACCCTAACCCTAACACTAACCCTAACCCTAAACCTAACCCCTACCCTACGCCATACCCTCACCCGTACCCTATCCCATACCCTAAGCCGTACCCTAACCCTAACCCTAACCCTAACCTATACACTACGCCGTACCCTCACCCGTACCCTAACCCGTACCCTAAGCCGTACCCTAACCCTAACCCTAACCCTAACCCTAACCCTAACCCATACCCTACGCCGTACCCTAAACCGTACCCTAACCCGTATTCTAAGCCGTACCCTAACCATAACCAATACCCTACACAGTACCCTCACCCGTACCCTCACCCGTACCCTAAGCCATACCCTAACCCTAACCCTAACCCTAACCTATACACTACGCCATACCCTCACCCGTACCCTAACCCGTACCCTAAGCCGTACCCTAACCCTAACCCTAACCCTAAACTATACCCTACGCCGTAACCTCACCCATACCCTAACCCGTACCCTAAGCCGTACCCTAACCCTAACCCTAACCCTAACCCTAACCCTAACCCATAGCGTACGCCATACCCTAACAGGTACCCTAACCCGTATCCTAAGCCATACCCTAACCCTAACCAATACCCTACGCAGTATCCTCACCCATACCCTCACCCGTACCCTAAGCCGTACCCTAACCCTAACCCTAACCCTAAACCTAACCCTAACCCCTACCCTATGCCATACCCTCACCTGTACCCTATCCCATAACCTAAGCCGTACCCTAACCCTAACCCTAACCCTAACCCTAACCCATAACCTACGCCGTACCCTCACCCGTACCCTAACACGTACCCTAAGACGTACCGTAACCCTAACCCTAACACTAACCCTAACCCTAACCCACACACTACGCCATACCCTAACCCGTACCCTAACACGTATCCTAAGCCGTACCCTAACCCTAACCAATACCCTACGCAGTACCCTCACCCGTACCCTCACCCGTACCCTAAGCCATACCCTAACCCTAACACTAACCCTAACCCTAACCCTAACCCTAAACTACCCTTGATTGCTTTTGCCTCTATTAGATTTCCTAAGCACTAGTGTTTTAAGGAATAGGTTAAAAAGAAAATCCTAATGTTATTTTTTTATAATGTGTTTATTCTTTATCTTATCCTAGTGACTAAAATCTTCTCCATGGCTGGATCCCTAATAATATTCCTTTACGTGCTAAGTGGTATCTAGAGAGTGGGATAGGTTTAATAAATACCCTAATCCTAACGTGTACCCTAACCCTACCCCATACCCTAATCCTAACGCGTACCCTAACCCTAACCCATACCCTAACCCTAACGCGTACCCTAACCCTAACCCAAACCCTAACCCTAACACGTACGCTAATCCTAACCCGTACCCTAAACCAATCCCTAACCCTAAAACTAACCCTAACCCTAACCCTAACCCTAACCCATACGCTACGCCGTACACTCACCCATACCCTAACCCGTATCATAAGCCGTACCCTAACCCTAAACCTAACCCTAACCCCTACCCTACGCCGTACCCTCACCCGTACCCTAACCCGTACCCAAAGCCTTACCCTAACCCTAACCCTAACCCTCACCCATACCCAACGCCGTAACCTAACCCATATCCTAACCCGTATCCTAAGCCGTACCCTAACCCTAACCAATAACCTACGCAGTACCCTCACCAGTAACCTCACCCGTATCCTAAGCCTTACCCTAACCCTAACCCTAACCCTAACCCTAAACTACCCTTTACTGCTTTTGCCTCCATTAGATTTCCTAAACACTAGTGTTTTAAGGAACAGGTTAAAAAGAAAACCTTATGTGATTTTTTTATAATGTGTTTATTCTTTATCTTATCCTAGTGACTAAAATTTTCTCCATGGCTGAACCCCAAATAATATTCCTTTACGTGCTAAGTGGTATCTAGAGAGTGGGATAGGTTTAATAAATACCCTAATCCTAACGTGTACCCTAAACCTAACCCATACCCTAACCCTAACGCGTACCCTAACCCTAACGAAAACCCTAACCCGAACAAGTATGCTAATCCTAACCCGTACCCTAAACCAATCCCTAACCCTAAAATTAACCCTAACCCTAACCCTAACCCTAACCCTAACCCATAACCTACGCCGTACTCTCACCCGTACCCTAAACCGTATCCTAAGCCGTACCCTAACCCTAACCCTAAACCTAACCCTAACCGCTACCCTACGCCGTACCCTATCCCATACCCTAAGCGGTACCATAAACCTAACACTAACCCTAAACCTAACCCTAACCCCTACCCTACGCCGTACCCTCACCCGTAACCTATCCCATACCCTAAGCCGTACCCTAACCCTAACACTAACCCTAAACCTAACCCCTACCCTACGCCGTACCCTCACCCGTACCCTATCCCATACCCTAAGCCGTACCCTAACCCTAACCCTAACCCTAACCTATACACTACGCCATACCCTGACCCGTACCCTAACCCTTACCCTAAGCCGTACCCTAACCCTAACCCTAACCTATACACTACGCCGTACCCTCACCCGTACCCTAACCCGTATCCTAAGCCGTACCCTAACCCTAACCCTAACCCTAAACTATACCCTACGCCATACCCTAACCCGTACCCTAACCCGTATTCTAAGCCGTACCCTAACCATAACCAATACCCTACACAGTACCCTCACCCGTACCCTCACCCGTACCCTAAGCCATACCCTAACCCTAACCCTAACCCTAACCTATACACTACAGCATACCCTCACCCGTACCCTAACCCGTACCCTAAGCCGTACCCTAACCCTAACCCTAACCCTAAACCATACGCTACGCCGTACCCTCACCCGTACCCTAACCCGTATCCTAAGCCGTACCCTAACCCTAACCCTAACCCTAAACTATACCCTACGCCGTAACCTCACCCGTACCCTAACCCGTACCCTAAGCCGTACCCTAACCCTAACCCTAACCCTAACCCTAACCCTAACCCTAACCCTAACCCATACCGTACGCCATACGCTAACACGTACCCTAACCCGTATCCTAAGCCGTACCCTAACCCTAACCAATACCCTACGCAGTATCCTCACCCATACCCTCACCCGTACCCTAAGCCGTACCCTAACCCTAACCCTAACCCTAACCCGAACCCTAACCCCTACCCTATGCCATACCCTCACCTGTACCCTATCCCATAACCTAAGCCGTACCATAACCCTAACACTAATCCTAACCCTAATCCGTAACCTACGCCGTACCCTCACCCGTACCCTAACCCGTATCCTAAGCCGTACCCTAACCCTAACCCTAACCCTAACCCTAACCCATAACCTACGCCGTACCCTCACCCGTACCCTAACACGTACCCTAAGACGTACCGTAACCCTAACCCTAACACCAACCCTAACCCTAACCCACACTCTACGCCGTAACCTAACCCGTACCCTAACACGTATCCTAAGCTATACCCTAACCCTAACCAATACCCTACGCAGTACCCTCACCCGTACCCTCACCCGTACCCTAAGCCATACCCTAACCCTAACCCTAACCCTAACCCTAACCCCTACCCTACGCCGTACCCTCACCCGTACCCTATCCCATACGCTAAGCCGTACCCTAACCCTAACAGTAACACTAACCCTAACCCTAACCCATAACCTACGCCATACCCTCACCCGTACCCTAACCCGTATCCTAAGACGTACCGTAACCCTAACCAATACCCTATGCAGTATCCTTACCCATACCCTCACCCGTACCCTAAGCCGTACCCTAACCCTAACCCTAACCCTAACCCTAACCCATACCCTATGCCATACCCTCACCTGTACCCTATTCCATAACCTAAGCCGTACCCTAACCCTAACCCTAACCCTAACCGTAACCCATACGCTACGCCGTACCTTCACCCGTAGCCTAACCCGTATCCTAAGCCGTACCCTAACCCTAACCCTAACCCTAACACTAACCCTAACCCTAACCCTAACCCATACCCTACGCCATACCCTAACCCGTACCCTAACCCGTATCCTAAGCCGTATCCTAAACCTAACCAATACCCTACGCAGTACCCTCACCCGTACCCTCACCCGTACCCTAAGCCATACCCTAAGCCCAACCCTAACCCTAACTCTAACCCTAACCCCTACCCTACGCCGTACCCTCACCCGTACCCTATCCCATACGCTAAGCCGTACCCTAACCCTAACACTAACACTAACCCTAACCCTAACCCTAACCCTAAACCATACCCTATGCCGTACACTCACCCATAACCTAACCCGTACCCTAAGCCGTACCCTAACCCTAACCCTAACCTATACACTATGCGGTACCCTCACCCGTACCCTAACCCGTACCCTATGCCGTACCCTAACTCTAACCCTAACCCTAACCCTAACCCTTACCCATACCCTGCGCCGTACCCTAACCCATACAATAACCTGTATCCTAAGCCTTAACCTAACCCTAACCAATGACCTACACAGTACCCTCACCCGTACCCTAAGCCATACTCTAACCCTAACCCTAACACTAACCCTAATCCTAAACCCTACCCTATGCCGTACCCTCACCCATACCCTATCCCATACCCTAAGCCGTACCCTAACACTAACACTAACCCTAACCCTAACCCTAACCCTAAACTACCCTTGACTGCTTTTGCCTCCATTAGAATTCCTAAGCACGAGTGTTTTAAGGAACAGGTTAAAAAGAAAATCCTAATGTGATTTTTTTATAATGTGTTTATTCTTTATCTTATCCTAGTGACGAAAATCTTCTCCATGGCTGGACCCTAAATAATATTCCTTTACGTGCTAAGTGGTATCTAGAGAGTGGGATAGGTTTAATAAATACCCTAATCCTAACGTGTACCCTAAACCTAACCCATACCCTAACCCTAACGCGTACCCTAACCCTAACCAAAACCCTAACCCGAACAAGTATGCTAATCCTAAACCTTACCCTAAACCAATCCCTAACCCTAAAACTAACCCTAACCCTAACCCTAACCCTAACCCATAACCTACGCCGTACCCTCACCCGTACCCTAACCCGTACCCTAAGCCGTACCCTAACCCTAACCCTAACTCTAACCCTAACCCTAAACCATACCCTACGCCGTACCCTAAACCGTACCCTAACCCGTATTCTAAGCCGTACCCTAACCATAACCAATACCCTAAACAGTACCCTCACCCGTACCCTAAGCCGTACCCTAACCCTAACCCTAACCCTAACCCCTACCCTACGCCGTACCCTCACCCGTACCCTATCCCATACCCTAAGCCCTACCCTAAACCTAACACTAACCCTAACCCTAACCCTAACCCTAAACTACCCTTGATTGCTTTTGCCTCTGTTAGATTTCCTAAGCACTAGTGTTTTAAGGAACAGGTTAAAAAGAAAATACTAATGTGATTTTTTTATAATGTGTTTATTCTTTATCTTATCCTAGTGACTAAAATCTTCTCCATGGCTGTATCCCTAATAATATTCGTTACGTGCTAAGTGGTATCTAGAGAGTGGGATAGGTTTAATAAATACCATAATCCTAACGTGTACCCTAACCCTAACCCATACCGTAACCCTAACGCGTACCCTAACCCTAACCCAAAAGCTAACCCTAACACGTACGCTAATCCTAACCCGTACCCTAAACCAAACCCTAACCCTAAAACTAACCCTAACCCTAACCCTAACCCTAACCCTTACCCTACACCGTACCCTCACCCGTACCCTAACCCGTACCCTAAGACGTACCCTAACACTAACCCTAACCCATACACTACGCCGTACCCTCACCCGTACCCTAACCCGTATCCTAAGCCGTACCCTAACCCTAACCCTAACCCTAACCCTAACCCATACCCTACGCCATACCCTAACCCGTACACTAACCCGTATCCTAAGCCATATCCTAACCCTAACCAATACCCTACGCAGTACCCTCACCCGTACCCTCACCCGTACCCTAAGCCGTACCCTAACCCCAACCCTAACCCTAACTCTAACCCTAACCCCTACCCTACGCCGTACCCTCACCCGTACCCTATCCCATACGCTAAGCCGTACCCTAACCCTAACACTAACACTAACCCTAACCCTAACCCTAAACCATACCCTACGCCGTACCCTCACCCGTAACCTAACCCGTACCCTAAGCCGTACCCTAACCCTAACCCTAACCTATACACTACGCCGTACCCTCACCCGTACCCTAACCCGTACCCTAAGCCGTACCCTAACTCTAACCCTAACCCTAACCCTAACCCTTACCCATACCCTGCACCGTACCCTAACCCATACAATAACCTGTATCCTAAGCCTTAACCTAACCCTAACCAATGACCTACACAGTACCCTCACCCGTACCCTAAGCCATACCCTAACCCTAACCCTAAGACTAACCCTAACCCTAACCCCTACCCTATGCCGTACCCTCACCCGTACCCTATCCCATACCCTAAGCCGTACCCTAACCCTAACACTAACCCTAACCCTAACCCTAACCCTAAACTACCCTTGACTGCTTTTGCCTCCATTAGATTTCCTAAGCACTAGTGTTTTAAGGAACAGGTTAAAAAGAAAATCCTAATGTGATTTTTTTATAATGTGTTTATTCTTTATCTTATCCTAGTAACGAAAATCTTCTCCATGGCTGGACCCTAAATAATATTCCTTTACGTGCTAAATGGTATCTAGAGAGTGGGATAGGTTTAATAAATACCCTAATCCTAACGTGTACCCTAACCCTAACCCACACCCTAACCCTATTGCGTACCCTAACCCTAACCCAAACCCTAACCCTAACACGTACACTAATCCTAACCCGTACCCTAAACCAATCCCTAACCCTAAAACTAACCCTAACCCTAACCCTAACCCTAACCCATACGCTACGCCGTACCCTCACCCATACCCTAACCCGTATCCTAAGCCGTACCCTAACCCTAAACCTAACCCTAACCTCTACCCTACGCCGTACCCTCACCCGTACCCTAACCCGTACCCAAAGCCTTACCCTAACCCTAACCCTAACCCTCACCCATACCCAACGCCGTAACCTAACCCATATCCTAACCCGTATCCTAAGCCGTACCCTAACCCTAACCAATAACCTACGCAGTACCCTCACCAGTACCCTCACCCGTATCCTAAGCCCTACCCTAACCCTAACCCTAACCCTAACCCTAACCCCTACCCTACGCAGTACCCTCACCCGTACCCTCACCCGTACCCTAAGCCGTACCCTAACCCCAACCCTAACCCTGACTCTAACCCTAACCCCTACCCTACGCCGTACCCTCACCCGTACCCTATCCCATACGCTAAGCCGTACCCTAACCCTAACACTAACACTAACCCTAACCCTAACCCTAACCCATACCCTACGCCGTACCCTCACCCGTAACCTAACCCGTACCCTAAGCCGTACCCTAACCCTAACCCTAACCTATACACTACGCCGTACCCTCACCCGTACCCTAACCCGTACCCTAAGCCGTACCCTAACTCTAACCCTAACCCTAACCCTAACCCTTACCCATACCCTGCGCCGTACCCTAACCCATACAATAACCTGTATCCTAAGCCTTAACCTAACCCTAACCAATGACCTACACAGTACCCTCACCCGTACCCTAAGCCATACCCTGACCCTAACCCTAACACTAACCCTAACCCTAAACCCTACCCTATGCCGTACCCTCACCCATACCCTATCCCATACCCTAAGCCGTACCCTAACCCTAACACTAACCCTAACCCTAACCCTAACCCTAAACTACCCTTGACTGCTTTTGCCTCCATTAGAATTCCTAAGCACGAGTGTTTTAAGGAACAGGTTAAAAAGAAAATCCTAATGTGATTTTTTTATAATGTGTTTATTCTTTATCTTATCCTAGTGACGAAAATCTTCTCCATGGCTGGACCCTAAATAATATTCCTTTACGTGCTAAGTGGTATCTAGAGAGTGGGATAGGTTTAATAAATACCCTAATCCTAACGTGTACCCTAAACCTAACCCATACCCTAACCCTAACGCGTACCCTAACCGTAACCAAAACCCTAACCCGAACAAGTATGCTAATCCTAAACCTTACCCTAAACCAATCCCTAACCCTAAAACTAACCCTAACCCTAACCCTAACCCTAACCCATAACCTACGCCGTACCCTCACCCGTACCCTAACCCGTACCCTAAGCCGTACCCTAACCCTAACCCTAACCCTAACCCTAACCCATACCCTACGCCGTACCCTAAACCGTACCCTAACCCGTATTCTAAGCCGTACCCTAACCATAACCAAAACCCTAAACAGTACCCTCACCCGTACCCTCACCCGTACCCTAAGCCGTACCCTAACCCTAACCCTAACCCTAACCCCTACCCTACGCCGTACCCTCACCCGTACCCTATCCCATACCCTAAGCCGTACCCTAAACCTAACACTAACCCTAACCCTAACCCTAACACTAAACTACCCTTGATTGCTTTTGCCTCTATTAGATTTCCTAAGCACTAGTGTTTTAAGGAACAGGTTAAAAAGAAAATACTAATGTGATTTTTTTATAATGTGTTTATTCTTTATCTTATCCTAGTGACTAAAATCTTCTCCATGGCTGTATCCCTAATAATATTCGTTACGTGCTAAGTGGTATCTAGAGAGTGGGATAGGTTTAATAAATACCCTAATCCTAACGTGTACCCTAACCCTAACCCATACCCTAACCCTATTGCGTACCCTAACCCTAACCCAAACCCTAACCCTAACACGTACACTAATCCTAACCCGTACCATAAACCAATCCCTAACCCTAAAACTAACCCTAACCCTAACCCTAACCCTAACCCATACGCTACGCCGTACCCTCACCCATACCCTAACCCGTATCCTAAGCCGTACCCTAACCCTAAACCTAACCCTAACCTCTACCCTACGCCGTACACTCACCCGTACCCTAACCCGTACCCAAAGCCTTACCCTAACCCTAACCCTAACCCTCACCCATACCCAACGCCGTAACCTAACCCATATCCTAACCCGTATCCTAAGCCGTACCCTAACCCTAACCAATAACCTACGCAGTACCCTCACCAGTACCCTCACCCGTATCCTAAGCCCTACCCTAACCCTAACCCTAACCCTAACCCTAAACTACCCTTTACTGCTTTTGCCTCCTTTAGATTTCCTAAACACTAGTGTTTTAAAGAACAGGTTAAAAAGAAAATCCTAATGTGATTTTTTTATAATGTGTTTATTCTTTATCTTATCCTATTGACTAAAATCTTCTCCATGGCTGGACCCCAAATAATATTCCTTTACGTGCTAAGTGGTATCTAGAGAGTGGGATAGGTTTAATAAATACCCTAATCATAACGTGTACCCTAACCCTAACCCATACCCTAACCCTAACACGTACCCTAACCCTAACCCAAACCCTAACCCTAACACGTACGCTAATCCTAACCCGTACCCTAAACCAATCCCTAACCCTAAAACTAACCCTAACCCTAACCCTAACCCTAACCCATACACTACGCCGTACCCTCACCCGTACCCTAACCCGTACCCTAAGACGTACCCTAACCCTAACCCTAACCCTAACCTATACACTACGCCGTACCCTCACCCGTACCCTAACCCGTACCCTAAGCCGTACCCTAACCCTAACCCTAACCCTAACCCATACCCTACGCCGTACCCTAAACCGTACCCTAACCCGTATTCTAAGCCGTACCCTAACCATAACCAACACCCTACACAGTACCCTCACCCGTACCCTCACCCGTACCCTAAGCCATACCCTAACCCTAACCCTAACCTATACACTACGCCATACCCTCACCCGTACCCTAACCCGTACCCTAAGCCGTACCCTAACCCTAACCCTAACCCTAAACTATACCCTACGCCGTAACCTCACCCGTACCCTAACCCGTACCCTAAGCCGTACCCTAACCCTAACCCTAACCCTAACCCTAACCCTAACCCATAGCGTACGCCATACCCTAACACGTACCCTAACCCGTATCCTAAGCCGTACCCTAACCCTAACCAATACCCTACGCAGTATCCTCACCCATACCCTCACCCGTACCCTAAGGCGTACCCTAACCCTAACCCTAACCCTAAACCTAACCCTAACCCCTACCCTATGCCATACCCTCACCTGTACCCTATCCCATAACCTAAGCCGTACCATAACCCTAACACTAACCATAACCCTAACCCATAACCTACGCCGTACCCTCACCCATACCCTAACCCGTATCCTAAGACGTACCCTAACCCTAACCCTAACCCTATCCCTAACCCATAACCTACGCCCTACCCTCACCCGTACCCTAACACGTACCCTAAGACGTACGGTAACCCTAACCCTAACACTAACCCTAACCCTAACCCACACTCTACGCCGTACCCTAACCCGTACCCTAACACGTATCCTAAGCCGTACCCTAACCCTAACCAATACCCTACCCAGTACCCTCACCCGTACCCTCACCCGTACCCTAAGCCATACCCTAACCCTAACACTAACCCTAACCCTAACCCTAACCCTAAACTACCCTTGATTGCTTTTGCCTCTATTAGATTTCCTAAGCACTAGTGTTTTAAGGAACAGGTTAAAAAGAAAATCCTAATGTGATTTTTTTATAATGTGTTTATTCTTTATCTTATCCTAGTGACTAAAATCTTCTCCATGGCTGGATCCCTAATAATATTCCTTTACGTGCTAAGTGGTATCTAGAGAGTGGGATAGGTTTAATAAATACCCTAATCCTAACGTGTACCCTAACCCTACCCCATACCCTAACCCTAACGCGTACCCTAACCCTAACCCAAAACCTAACACTAACACGTACGCTAATCCTAACCCGTACCCTAAACCAATCGCTAAACCTAAAACTAACCCTAACCCTAACCCTAACCTTAACCCTTACCCTACGCCGTACCCTCACCCGTACCCTAACCCGTACTGTAAGACGTACCCTAACCCTAACCCTAACCCATACGCTACGCCGTACCCTCACCCGTACTCTAACCCGTATCCTAAGCCGTACCCTAACCCTAACCCTAACCCTAACCCTAACCCTAACCCATACCCTACGCCATACCCTAACCCGTACCCTAACCCGTATCCTAAGCCATATCCTAACCCTAACCAATACCCTACGCAGTACCCTCACCCGTACCCTCACCCGTACCCTAAGCCGTACCCTAACCCCAACCCTAACCCTGACTCTAACCCTAACCCCTACCCTACGCCGTACCCTCACCCGTACCCTATCCCATACACTAAGCCGTACCCTAACCCTAACACTAACACTAACCCTAACCCTAACCCTAACCCATACCCTACGCCGTACCCTCACCCGTAACCTAACCCGTACCCTAAGCCGTACCCTAACCCTAACCCTAACCTATACACTACGCCGTACCCTCACCCGTACCCTAACCCGTACCCTAAGCCGTACCCTAACTCTAACCCTAACCCTAACCCTAACCCTTACCCATACCCTGCGCCGTACCCTAACCCATACAATAACCTGTATCCTAAGCCTTAACCTAACCCTAACCAATGACCTACACAGTACCCTCACCCGTACCCTAAGCCATACCCTGACCCTAACCCTAACACTAACCCTAACCCTAAACCCTACCCTATGCCGTACCCTCACCCATACCCTATCCCATACCCTAAGCCGTACCCTAACCCTAACACTAACCCTAACCCTAACCCTAACCCTAAACTACCCTTGACTGCTTTTGCCTCCATTAGAATTCCTAAGCACGAGTGTTTTAAGGAACAGGTTAAAAAGAAAATCCTAATGTGATTTTTTTATAATGTGTTTATTCTTTATCTTATCCTAGTGACGAAAATCTTCTCCATGGCTGGACCCTAAATAATATTCCTTTACGTGCTAAGTGGTATCTAGAGAGTGGGATAGGTTTAATAAATACCCTAATCCTAACGTGTACCCTAAACCTAACCCATACCCTAACCCTAACGCGTACCCTAACCGTAACCAAAACCCTAACCCGAACAAGTATGCTAATCCTAAACCTTACCCTAAACCAATCCCTAACCCTAAAACTAACCCTAACCCTAACCCTAACCCTAACCCATAACCTACGCCGTACCCTCACCCGTACCCTAACCCGTACCCTAAGCCGTACCCTAACCCTAACCCTAACCCTAACCCTAACCCTAACCCATACCCTACGCCGTACCCTAAACCGTACCCTAACCCGTATTCTAAGCCGTACCCTAACCATAACCAAAACCCTAAACAGTACCCTCACCCGTACCCTCACCCGTACCCTAAGCCGTACCCTAACCCTAACCCTAACCCTAACCCCTACCCTACGCCGTACCCTCACCCGTACCCTATCCCATACCCTAAGCCGTACCCTAAACCTAACACTAACCCTAACCCTAACCCTAACCCTAAACTACCCTTGATTGCTTTTGCCTCTATTAGATTTCCGAAGCACTAGTGTTTTAAGGAACAGGTTAAAAAGAAAATACTAATGTGATTTTTTTATAATGTGTTTGTTCTTTATCTTATCCTAGTGACTAAAATCTTCTCCATGGCTGTATCCCTAATAATATTCGTTACGTGCTAAGTGGTATCTAGAGAGTGGGATAGGTTTAATAAATACCCTAATCCTAACGTGTACCCTAACCCTAACCCATACCCTAACCCTATTGCGTACCCTAACCCTAACCCAAACCCTAACCCTAACACGTACACTAATCCTAACCCGTACCATAAACCAATCCCTAACCCTAAAACTAACCCTAACCCTAACCCTAACCCTAACCCATACGCTACGCCGTACCCTCACCCATACCCTAACCCGTATCCTAAGCCGTACCCTAACCCTAAACCTAACCCTAACCTCTACCCTACGCCGTACACTCACCCGTACCCTAACCCGTACCCAAAGCCTTACCCTAACCCTAACCCTAACCCTCACCCATACCCAACGCCGTAACCTAACCCATATCCTAACCCGTATCCTAAGCCGTACCCTAACCCTAACCAATAACCTACGCAGTACCCTCACCAGTACCCTCACCCGTATCCTAAGCCCTACCCTAACCCTAACCCTAACCCTAACCCTAAACTACCCTTTACTGCTTTTGCCTCCTTTAGATTTCCTAAACACTAGTGTTTTAAAGAACAGGTTAAAAAGAAAATCCTAATGTGATTTTTTTATAATGTGTTTATTCTTTATCTTATCCTATTGACTAAAATCTTCTCCATGGCTGGACCCCAAATAATATTCCTTTACGTGCTAAGTGGTATCTAGAGAGTGGGATAGGTTTAATAAATACCCTAATCATAACGTGTACCCTAACCCTAACCCATACCCTAACCCTAACACGTACCCTAACCCTAACCCAAACCCTAACCCTAACACGTACGCTAATCCTAACCCGTACCCTAAACCAATCCCTAACCCTAAAACTAACCCTAACCCTAACCCTAACCCTAACCCATACACTACGCCGTACCCTCACCCGTACCCTAACCCGTACCCTAAGACGTACCCTAACCCTAACCCTAACCCTAACCTATACACTACGCCGTACCCTCACCCGTACCCTAACCCGTACCCTAAGCCGTACCCTAACCCTAACCCTAACCCTAACCCATACCCTACGCCGTACCCTAAACCGTACCCTAACCCGTATTCTAAGCCGTACCCTAACCATAACCAACACCCTACACAGTACCCTCACCCGTACCCTCACCCGTACCCTAAGCCATACCCTAACCCTAACCCTAACCTATACACTACGCCATACCCTCACCCGTACCCTAACCCGTACCCTAAGCCGTACCCTAACCCTAACCCTAACCCTAAACTATACCCTACGCCGTAACCTCACCCGTACCCTAACCCGTACCCTAAGCCGTACCCTAACCCTAACCCTAACCCTAACCCTAACCCTAACCCATAGCGTACGCCATACCCTAACACGTACCCTAACCCGTATCCTAAGCCGTACCCTAACCCTAACCAATACCCTACGCAGTATCCTCACCCATACCCTCACCCGTACCCTAAGGCGTACCCTAACCCTAACCCTAACCCTAAACCTAACCCTAACCCCTACCCTATGCCATACCCTCACCTGTACCCTATCCCATAACCTAAGCCGTACCATAACCCTAACACTAACCATAACCCTAACCCATAACCTACGCCGTACCCTCACCCATACCCTAACCCGTATCCTAAGACGTACCCTAACCCTAACCCTAACCCTATCCCTAACCCATAACCTACGCCCTACCCTCACCCGTACCCTAACACGTACCCTAAGACGTACGGTAACCCTAACCCTAACACTAACCCTAACCCTAACCCACACTCTACGCCGTACCCTAACCCGTACCCTAACACGTATCCTAAGCCGTACCCTAACCCTAACCAATACCCTACCCAGTACCCTCACCCGTACCCTCACCCGTACCCTAAGCCATACCCTAACCCTAACACTAACCCTAACCCTAACCCTAACCCTAAACTACCCTTGATTGCTTTTGCCTCTATTAGATTTCCTAAGCACTAGTGTTTTAAGGAACAGGTTAAAAAGAAAATCCTAATGTGATTTTTTTATAATGTGTTTATTCTTTATCTTATCCTAGTGACTAAAATCTTCTCCATGGCTGGATCCCTAATAATATTCCTTTACGTGCTAAGTGGTATCTAGAGAGTGGGATAGGTTTAATAAATACCCTAATCCTAACGTGTACCCTAACCCTACCCCATACCCTAACCCTAACGCGTACCCTAACCCTAACCCAAAACCTAACCCTAACACGTACGCTAATCCTAACCCGTACCCTAAACCAATCGCTAAACCTAAAACTAACCCTAACCCTAACCCTAACCTTAACCCTTACCCTACGCCGTACCCTCACCCGTACCCTAACCCGTACTGTAAGACGTACCCTAACCCTAACCCTAACCCATACGCTACGCCGTACCCTCACCCGTACTCTAACCCGTATCCTAAGCCGTACCCTAACCCTAACCCTAACCCTAACCCTAACCCTAACCCATACCCTACGCCATACCCTAACCCGTACCCTAACCCGTATCCTAAGCCATATCCTAACCCTAACCAATACCCTACGCAGTACCCTCACCCGTACCCTCACCCGTACCCTAAGCCGTACCCTAACCCCAACCCTAACCCTGACTCTAACCCTAACCCCTACCCTACGCCGTACCCTCACCCGTACCCTATCCCATACACTAAGCCGTACCCTAACCCTAACACTAACACTAACCCTAACCCTAACCCTAACCCATACCCTACGCCGTACCCTCACCCGTAACCTAACCCGTACCCTAAGCCGTACCCTAACCCTAACCCTAACCTATACACTACGCCGTACCCTCACCCGTACCCTAACCCGTACCCTAAGCCGTACCCTAACTCTAACCCTAACCCTAACCCTAACCCTTACCCATACCCTGCGCCGTACCCTAACCCATACAATAACCTGTATCCTAAGCCTTAACCTAACCCTAACCAATGACCTACACAGTACCCTCACCCGTACCCTAAGCCATACCCTGACCCTAACCCTAACACTAACCCTAACCCTAAACCCTACCCTATGCCGTACCCTCACCCATACCCTATCCCATACCCTAAGCCGTACCCTAACCCTAACACTAACCCTAACCCTAACCCTAACCCTAAACTACCCTTGACTGCTTTTGCCTCCATTAGAATTCCTAAGCACGAGTGTTTTAAGGAACAGGTTAAAAAGAAAATCCTAATGTGATTTTTTTATAATGTGTTTATTCTTTATCTTATCCTAGTGACGAAAATCTTCTCCATGGCTGGACCCTAAATAATATTCCTTTACGTGCTAAGTGGTATCTAGAGAGTGGGATAGGTTTAATAAATACCCTAATCCTAACGTGTACCCTAAACCTAACCCATACCCTAACCCTAACGCGAACCCTAACCGTAACCAAAACCCTAACCCGAACAAGTATGCTAATCCTAAACCTTACCCTAAACCAATCCCTAACCCTAAAACTAACCCTAACCCTAACCCTAACCCTAACCCATAACCTACGCCGTACCCTCACCCGTACCCTAACCCGTACCCTAAGCCGTACCCTAACCCTAACCCTAACCCTAACCCTAACCCTAACCCATACCCTACGCCGTACCCTAAACCGTACCCTAACCCGTATTCTAAGCCGTACCCTAACCATAACCAAAACCCTAAACAGTACCCTCACCCGTACCCTCACCCGTACCCTAAGCCGTACCCTAACCCTAACCCTAACCCTAACCCCTACCCTACGCCGTACCCTCACCCGTACCCTATCCCATACCCTAAGCCGTACCCTAAACCTAACACTAACCCTAACCCTAACCCTAACCCTAAACTACCCTTGATTGCTTTTGCCTCTATTAGATTTCCGAAGCACTAGTGTTTTAAGGAACAGGTTAAAAAGAAAATACTAATGTGATTTTTTTATAATGTGTTTATTCTTTATCTTATCCTAGTGACTAAAATCTTCTCCATGGCTGTATCCCTAATAATATTCGTTACGTGCTAAGTGGTATCTAGAGAGTGGGATAGGTTTAATAAATACCCTAATCCTAACGTGTACCCTAACCCTAACCCATACCCTAACCCTATTGCGTACCCTAACCCTAACCCAAACCCTAACCCTAACACGTACACTAATCCTAACCCGTACCCTAAACCAATCCCTAACCCTAAAACTAACCCTAACCCTAACCCTAACCCTAACCCATACGCTACGCCGTACCCTCACCCATACCCTAACCCGTATCCTAAGCCGTACCCTAACCCTAAACCTAACCCTAACCTCTACCCTACGCCGTACCCTCACCCGTACCCTAACCCGTACCCAAAGCCTTACCCTAACCCTAACCCTAACCCTCACCCATACCCAACGCCGTAACCTAACCCATATCCTAACCCGTATCCTAAGCCGTACCCTAACCCTAACCAATAACCTACGCAGTACCCTCACCAGTACCCTCACCCGTATCCTAAGCCCTACCCTAACCCTAACCCTAACCCTAACCCTAAACTACCCTTTACTGCTTTTGCCTCCTTTAGATTTCCTAAACACTAGTGTTTTAAAGAACAGGTTAAAAAGAAAATCCTAATGTGATTTTTTTATAATGTGTTTATTCTTTATCTTATCCTATTGACTAAAATCTTCTCCATGGCTGGACCCCAAATAATATTCCTTTACGTGCTAAGTGGTATCTAGAGAGTGGGATAGGTTTAATAAATACCCTAATCATAACGTGTACCCTAACCCTAACCCATACCCTAACCCTAACACGTACCCTAACCCTAACCCAAACCCAAACCCTAACACGTACGCTAATCCTAACCCGTACCCTAAACCAATCCCTAACCCTAAAACTAACCCTAACCCTAACCCTAACCCTAACCCATACACTACGCCGTACCCTCACCCGTACCCTAACCCGTACCCTAAGACGTACCCTAACCCTAACCCTAACCCTAACCTATACACTACGCCGTACCCTCACCCGTACCCTAAACCGTACCCTAACCCGTATTCTAAGCCGTACCCTAACCATAACCAACACCCTACACAGTACCCTCACCCGTACCCTCACCCGTACCCTAAGCCATACCCTAACCCTAACCCTAACCTATACACTACGCCATACCCTCACCCGTACCCTAACCCGTACCCTAAGCCGTACCCTAACCCTAACCCTAACCCTAAACTATACCCTACGCCGTAACCTCACCCGTACCCTAACCCGTACCCTAAGCCGTACCCTAACCCTAACCCTAACCCTAACCCTAACCCTAACCCATAGCGTACGCCATACCCTAACACGTACCCTAACCCGTATCCTAAGCCGTACCCTAACCCTAACCAATACCCTACGCAGTATCCTCACCCATACCCTCACCCGTACCCTAAGGCGTACCCTAACCCTAACCCTAACCCTAAACCTAACCCTAACCCCTACCCTATGCCATACCCTCACCTGTACCCTATCCCATAACCTAAGCCGTACCATAACCCTAACACTAACCATAACCCTAACCCATAACCTACGCCGTACCCTCACCCATACCCTAACCCGTATCCTAAGACGTACCCTAACCCTAACCCTAACCCTAACCCTAACCCATAACCTACGCCCTACCCTCACCCGTACCCTAACACGTACCCTAAGACGTACGGTAACCCTAACCCTAACACTAACCCTAACCCTAACCCACACTCTACGCCGTACCCTAACCCGTACCCTAACACGTATCCTAAGCCGTACCCTAACCCTAACCAATACCCTACCCAGTACCCTCACCCGTACCCTCACCCGTACCCTAAGCCATACCCTAACCCTAACACTAACCCTAACCCTAACCCTAACCCTAAACTACCCTTGATTGCTTTTGCCTCTATTAGATTTCCTAAGCACTAGTGTTTTAAGGAACAGGTTAAAAAGAAAATCCTAATGTGATTTTTTTATAATGTGTTTATTCTTTATCTTATCCTAGTGACTAAAATCTTCTCCATGGCTGGATCCCTAATAATATTCCTTTACGTGCTAAGTGGTATCTAGAGAGTGGGATAGGTTTAATAAATACCCTAATCCTAACGTGTACCCTAACCCTACCCCATACCCTAACCCTAACGCGTACCCTAACCCTAACCCAAAACCTAACCCTAACACGTACGCTAATCCTAACCCGTACCCTAAACCAATCGCTAACCCTAAAACTAACCCTAACCCTAACCCTAACCCTAACCCATAACCTACGCCGTACCCTCACCCGTACCCTAACCCGTACCCTAAGCCGTACCCTAACCCTAACCCTAACCCTAACCCTAACCCTAACCCATACCCTACGCCGTACCCTAAACCGTACCCTAACCCGTATTCTAAGCCGTACCCTAACCATAACCAAAACCCTAAACAGTACCCTCACCCGTACCCTCACCCGTACCCTAAGCCGTACCCTAACCCTAACCCTAACCCTAACCCCTACCCTATGCCGTACCCTCACCCGTACCCTATCCCATACCCTAAGCCGTACCCTAAACCTAACACTAACCCTAACCCTAACCCTAACCCTAAACTACCCTTGATTGCTTTTGCCTCTATTAGATTTCCTAAGCACTAGTGTTTTAAGGAACAGGTTAAAAAGAAAATACTAATGTGATTTTTTTATAATGTGTTTATTCTTTATCTTATCCTAGTGACTAAAATCTTCTCCATGGCTGTATCCCTAATAATATTCGTTACGTGCTAAGTGGTATCTAGAGAGTGGGATAGGTTTAATAAATACCCTAATCCTAACGTGTACCCTAACCCTAACCCATACCCTAACCCTAACGCGTACCCTAACCCTAACCCAAAAGCTAACCCTAACACGTACGCTAATCCTAACCCGTACCCTAAACCAAACCCTAACCCTAAAACTAACCCTAACCCTAACCCTAACCCTAACCCTTACCCTACACCGTACCCTCACCCGTACCCTAACCCGTACCCTAAGACGTACCCTAACACTAACCCTAACCCATACACTACGCCGTACCCTCACCCGTACCCTAACCCGTATCCTAAGCCGTACCCTAACCCTAACCCTAACCCTAACCCTAACCCTAACCCATACCCTACGCCATACCCTAACCCGTACACTAACCCGTATCCTAAGCCATATCCTAACCCTAACCAATACCCTACGCAGTACCCTCACCCGTACCCTCACCCGTACCCTAAGCCGTACCCTAACCCCAACCCTAACCCTAACTCTAACCCTAACCCCTACCCTACGCCGTACCCTCACCCGTACCCTATCCCATACGCTAAGCCGTACCCTAACCCTAACACTAACACTAACCCTAACCCTAACCCTAAACCATACCCTACGCCGTACCCTCACCCGTAACCTAACCCGTACCCTAAGCCGTACCCTAACCCTAACCCTAACCTATACACTACGCCGTACCCTCACCCGTACCCTAACCCGTACCCTAAGCCGTACCCTAACTCTAACCCTAACCCTAACCCTTACCCATACCCTGCACCGTACCCTAACCCATACAATAACCTGTATCCTAAGCCTTAACCTAACCCTAACCAATGACCTACACAGTACCCTCACCCGTACCCTAAGCCATACCCTAACCCTAACCCTAACACTAACCCTAACCCTAACCCCTACCCTACGCCGTACCCTCACCCGTACCCTATCCCATACCCTAAGCCGTACCCTAACCCTAACACTAACCCTAACCCTAACCCTAACCCTAAACTACCCTTGACTGCTTTTGCCTCCATTAGATTTCCTAAGCACTAGTGTTTTAAGGAACAGGTTAAAAAGAAAATCCTAATGTGATTTTTTTATAATGTGTTTATTCTTTATCTTATCCTAGTAACGAAAATCTTCTCCATGGCTGGACCCTAAATAATATTCCTTTACGTGCTAAATGGTATCTAGAGAGTGGGATAGGTTTAATAAATACCCTAATCCTAACGTGTACCCTAACCCTAACCCACACCCTAACCCTATTGCGTACCCTAACCCTAACCCAAACCCTAACCCTAACACGTACACTAATCCTAACCCGTACCCTAAACCAATCCCTAACCCTAAAACTAACCCTAAACCTAACCCTAACCCTAACCCATACGCTACGCCGTACCCTCACCCATACCCTAACCCGTATCCTAAGCCGTACCCTAACCCTAAACCTAACCCTAACCTCTACCCTACGCCGTACCCTCACCCGTACCCTAACCTGTACCCAAAGCCTTACCCTAACCCTAACCCTAACCTTCACCCATACCCAACGCCGTAACCTAACCCATATCCTAACCCGTATCCTAAGCCGTACCCTAACCCTAACCAATAACCTACGCAGTACCCTCACCAGTACCCTCACCCGTATCCTAAGCCCTACCCTAACCCTAACCCTAACCCTAACCCTAAACTACCCTTTACTGCTTTTGCCTCCTTTAGATTTCCTAAACACTAGTGTTTTAAAGAACAGGTTAAAAAGAAAATCCTAATGTGATTTTTTTATAATGTGTTTATTCTTTATCTGATCCTAGTGACTAAAATCTTCTCCATGGCTCGACCCCAAATAATATTCCTTTACGTGCTAAGTGGTATCTAGAGAGTGGGATAGGTTTAATAAATACCCTAATCATAACGTGTACCCTAACCCTAACCCATACCCTAACCCTAACACGTAGCCTAACCCTAACCCAAACCCTAACCCTAACACGTACCCTAACCCTAACCCTAACCCTAACCCTAACCCTAACCCATACCCTACGCCGTACCCTAAACCGTACCCTAACCCGTATTCTAAGCCGTACCCTAACCATAACCAACACCCTACACAGTACCCTCACCCGTACCCTCACCCGTACCCTAAGCCATACCCTAACCCTAACACTAACCTATACACTACGCCATACCCTCACCCGTACCCTAACCCGTACCCTAAGCCGTACCCTAACCCTAACCCTAACCCTAAACTATACCCTACGCCGTAACCTCACCCGTACCCTAACCCGTACCCTAAGCCGTACCCTAACCCTAACCCTAACCCTAACCCTAACCCTAACCCATAGCGTACGACATACCCTAACACGTACCCTAACCCGTATCCTAAGCCGTACCCTAACCCTAACCAATACCCTACGCAGTATCCTCACCCATACCCTCACCCGTACCCTAAGGCGTACCCTAACCCTAAACCTAACCCTAACCCCTACCCTATGCCATACCCTCACCTGTACCCTATCCCATAACCTAAGCCGTACCATAACCCTAACACTAACCATAACCCTAACCCATAACCTACGCCGTACCCTCACCCATACCCTAACCCGTATCCTAAGACGTACCCTAACCCTAACCCTAACCCATAACCTACGCCGTACCCTCACCCGTACCCTAACACGTACCCTAAGACGTACGGTAACCCTAACCCTAACACTAACCCTAACCCTAACCCACACTCTACGCCGTACCCTAACCCGTACCCTAACACGTATCCTAAGCCGTACCCTAACCCTAACCAATACCCTACCCAGTACCCTCACCCGTACCCTCACCCGTACCCTAAGCCATACCCTAACCCTAACACTAACCCTAACCCTAACCCTAACCCTAAACTACCCTTGATTGCTTTTGCCTCTATTAGATTTCCTAAGCACTAGTGTTTTAAGGAACAGGTTAAAAAGAAAATCCTAATGTGATTTTTTTATAATGTGTTTATTCTTTATCTTATCCTAGTGACTAAAATCTTCTCCATGGCTGGATCCCTAATAATATTCCTTTACGTGCTAAGTGGTATCTAGAGAGTGGGATAGGATTAATAAATACCCTAATCCTAACGTGTACCCTAACCCTACCCCATACCCTAACCCTAACGCGTACCCTAACCCTAACCCAAAACCTAACCCTAACACGTACGCTAATCCTAACCCGTACCCTAAACCAATCGCTAACCCTAAAACTAACCCTAACCCTAACCCTAACCTTAACCCTTACCCTACGCCGTACCCTCACCCGTACCCTAACCCGTACTCTAAGACGTACCCTAACCCTAACCCTAACACATACCCTACGCCATACCCTAACCCGTACCCTAACCCGTATCCTAAGCCATATCCTAACCCTAACCAATACCCTACGCAGTACCCTCACCCGTACCCTAAGCCGTACCCTAACCCCAACCCTAACCCTGACTCTAACCCTAACCCCTACCCTACGCCGTACCCTAACCCGTACCCTATCCCATACGCTAAGCCGTACCCTAACCCTAACACTAACACTAACCCTAACCCTAACCCTAACCCATACCCTACGCCGTACCCTCACCCGTAACCTAACCCGTACCCTAAGCCGTACCCTAACCCTAACCCTAACCTATACACTACGCCGTACCCTCACCCGTACCCTAACCCGTACCCTAAGCCGTACCCTAACTCTAACCCTAACCCTAACCCTAAACCTTACCCATACCCTGCGCCGTACCCTAACCCATACAATAACCTGTATCCTAAGCCTTAACCTAACCCTAACCAATGACCTACACAGTACCCTCACCCGTACCCTAAGCCATACCCTAACCCTAACCCTAACACTAACCCTAACCCTAAACCCTACCCTATGCCGTACCCTCACCCATACCCTATCCCATACCCTAAGCCGTACCCTAACCCTAACACTAACCCTAACCCTAACCCTAACCCTAAACTACCCTTGACTGCTTTTGCCTCCATTAGATTTCCTAAGCACTAGTGTTTTAAGGAACAGGTTAAAAAGAAAATCCTAATGTGATTTTTTTATAATGTGTTTATTCTTTATCTTATCCTAGTGACTAAAATCTTCTCCATGGCTGGACCCTAAATAATATTCCTTTACGTGCTAAGTGGTATCTAGAGAGTGGGATAGGTTTAATAAATACCCTAATCCTAACGCGTACCCTAACCCTAACCCATACCCTAACCCTAACGCGTACCCTAACCCTAACCTAAACCCTAACCCTAACACGTACGCTAATCCTAACCCGTACCCTAAACCAATCCCTAACCCTAAAACTAACCCTAACCCTAACCCTAACCCTAACCCATACGCTACGCCGTACCCTCACCCATACCCTAACCCGTATCCTAAGCCGTACCCTAACCCTAAACCTAACCCTAACCCCTACCCTACGCCGTACCCTCACCCGTACCCTAACCCGTACCAAAAGCCTTACCCTAACCCTAACCCTAACCCTCACCCATACCCAACGCCGTAACCTAACCCATATCCTAACCCGTATCCTAAGCCGTACCCTAACCCTAACCAATAACCTACGCAGTACCCTCACCAGTAACCTCACCCGTATTCTAAGCCCTACCCTAACCCTAACCCTAACCCTAACCCTAAACTACCCTTTACTGCTTTTGCCTCCATTAGATTTCCTAAACACTAGTGTTTTAAGGAACAGGTTAAAAAGAAAACCTTATGTGATTTTTTTATAATATGTTTATTCCTTATCTTATCCTAGTGACTAAAATTTTCTCCATGGCTGAATTCCAAATAATATTCCTTTACGTGCTAAGTGGTATCTAGAGAGTGGGATAGGTTTAATAAATACCCTAATCCTAACGTGTACCCTAAACCTAACCCATACCCTAACCCTAACGCGTACCCTAACCCTAACCAAAACCCTAACCCGAACAAGTATGCTAATCCTAACCCGTACCCTAAACCAATCCCTAACCCTAAAACTAACCCTAACCCTAACCCTAACCCTAACCCATAACCTACGCCGTACCCTCACCCGTACCCTAACCCGTACCCTAAGCCGTACCCTAACCCTAACCCTAACCTATACACTACGCCGTACCCTCACCCGTACCCTAACCCGTATCCTAAGCCGTACCCTAACCCTAACCCTAACCCTAAACTATACCCTACGCCATACCCTAACCCGTACCCTAACCCGTATTCTAAGCCGTACCCTAACCATAACCAATACCCTACACAGTACCCTCACCCGTACCCTCACCCGTACCCTAAGCCATACCCTAACCCTAACCCTAACCCTAACCTATACACTACAGCATACCCTCACCCGTACCCTAACCCGTACCCTAAGCCGTACCCTAACCCTAACCCTAACCCTAAACCATACGCTACGCCGTACCCTCACCCGTACCCTAACCCGTATCCTAAGCCGTACCCTAACCCTAACCCTAACCCTAAACTATACCCTACGCCGTAACCTCACCCGTACCCTAACCCGTACCCTAAGCCGTACCCTAACCCTAACCCTAACCCTAACCCTAACCCTAACCCTAACCCTAACCCATACCGTACGCCATACGCTAACACGTACCCTAACCCGTATCCTAAGCCGTACCCTAACCCTAACCAATACCCTACGCAGTATCCTCACCCATACCCTCACCCGTACCCTAAGCCGTACCCTAACCCTAACCCTAACCCTAACCCGAACCCTAACCCCTACCCTATGCCATACCCTCACCTGTACCCTATCCCATAACCTAAGCCGTACCATAACCCTAACACTAATCCTAACCCTAATCCGTAACCTACGCCGTACCCTCACCCGTACCCTAACCCGTATCCTAAGCCGTACCCTAACCCTAACCCTAACCCTAACCCTAACCCATAACCTACGCCGTACCCTCACCCGTACCCTAACACGTACCCTAAGACGTACCGTAACCCTAACCCTAACACCAACCCTAACCCTAACCCACACTCTACGCCGTAACCTAACCCGTACCCTAACACGTATCCTAAGCTATACCCTAACCCTAACCAATACCCTACGCAGTACCCTCACCCGTACCCTCACCCGTACCCTAAGCCATACCCTAACCCTAACCCTAACCCTAACCCTAACCCCTACCCTACGCCGTACCCTCACCCGTACCCTATCCCATACGCTAAGCCGTACCCTAACCCTAACAGTAACACTAACCCTAACCCTAACCCATAACCTACGCCATACCCTCACCCGTACCCTAACCCGTATCCTAAGACGTACCGTAACCCTAACCAATACCCTATGCAGTATCCTTACCCATACCCTCACCCGTACCCTAAGCCGTACCCTAACCCTAACCCTAACCCTAACCCTAACCCATACCCTATGCCATACCCTCACCTGTACCCTATTCCATAACCTAAGCCGTACCCTAACCCTAACCCTAACCCTAACCGTAACCCATACGCTACGCCGTACCTTCACCCGTAGCCTAACCCGTATCCTAAGCCGTACCCTAACCCTAACCCTAACCCTAACACTAACCCTAACCCTAACCCTAACCCATACCCTACGCCATACCCTAACCCGTACCCTAACCCGTATCCTAAGCCGTATCCTAAACCTAACCAATACCCTACGCAGTACCCTCACCCGTACCCTCACCCGTACCCTAAGCCATACCCTAAGCCCAACCCTAACCCTAACTCTAACCCTAACCCCTACCCTACGCCGTACCCTCACCCGTACCCTATCCCATACGCTAAGCCGTACCCTAACCCTAACACTAACACTAACCCTAACCCTAACCCTAACCCTAAACCATACCCTATGCCGTACACTCACCCATAACCTAACCCGTACCCTAAGCCGTACCCTAACCCTAACCCTAACCTATACACTATGCGGTACCCTCACCCGTACCCTAACCCGTACCCTATGCCGTACCCTAACTCTAACCCTAACCCTAACCCTAACCCTTACCCATACCCTGCGCCGTACCCTAACCCATACAATAACCTGTATCCTAAGCCTTAACCTAACCCTAACCAATGACCTACACAGTACCCTCACCCGTACCCTAAGCCATACTCTAACCCTAACCCTAACACTAACCCTAATCCTAAACCCTACCCTATGCCGTACCCTCACCCATACCCTATCCCATACCCTAAGCCGTACCCTAACACTAACACTAACCCTAACCCTAACCCTAACCCTAAACTACCCTTGACTGCTTTTGCCTCCATTAGAATTCCTAAGCACGAGTGTTTTAAGGAACAGGTTAAAAAGAAAATCCTAATGTGATTTTTTTATAATGTGTTTATTCTTTATCTTATCCTAGTGACGAAAATCTTCTCCATGGCTGGACCCTAAATAATATTCCTTTACGTGCTAAGTGGTATCTAGAGAGTGGGATAGGTTTAATAAATACCCTAATCCTAACGTGTACCCTAAACCTAACCCATACCCTAACCCTAACGCGTACCCTAACCCTAACCAAAACCCTAACCCGAACAAGTATGCTAATCCTAAACCTTACCCTAAACCAATCCCTAACCCTAAAACTAACCCTAACCCTAACCCTAACCCTAACCCATAACCTACGCCGTACCCTCACCCGTACCCTAACCCGTACCCTAAGCCGTACCCTAACCCTAACCCTAACTCTAACCCTAACCCTAAACCATACCCTACGCCGTACCCTAAACCGTACCCTAACCCGTATTCTAAGCCGTACCCTAACCATAACCAATACCCTAAACAGTACCCTCACCCGTACCCTAAGCCGTACCCTAACCCTAACCCTAACCCTAACCCCTACCCTACGCCGTACCCTCACCCGTACCCTATCCCATACCCTAAGCCCTACCCTAAACCTAACACTAACCCTAACCCTAACCCTAACCCTAAACTACCCTTGATTGCTTTTGCCTCTGTTAGATTTCCTAAGCACTAGTGTTTTAAGGAACAGGTTAAAAAGAAAATACTAATGTGATTTTTTTATAATGTGTTTATTCTTTATCTTATCCTAGTGACTAAAATCTTCTCCATGGCTGTATCCCTAATAATATTCGTTACGTGCTAAGTGGTATCTAGAGAGTGGGATAGGTTTAATAAATACCATAATCCTAACGTGTACCCTAACCCTAACCCATACCGTAACCCTAACGCGTACCCTAACCCTAACCCAAAAGCTAACCCTAACACGTACGCTAATCCTAACCCGTACCCTAAACCAAACCCTAACCCTAAAACTAACCCTAACCCTAACCCTAACCCTAACCCTTACCCTACACCGTACCCTCACCCGTACCCTAACCCGTACCCTAAGACGTACCCTAACACTAACCCTAACCCATACACTACGCCGTACCCTCACCCGTACCCTAACCCGTATCCTAAGCCGTACCCTAACCCTAACCCTAACCCTAACCCTAACCCATACCCTACGCCATACCCTAACCCGTACACTAACCCGTATCCTAAGCCATATCCTAACCCTAACCAATACCCTACGCAGTACCCTCACCCGTACCCTCACCCGTACCCTAAGCCGTACCCTAACCCCAACCCTAACCCTAACTCTAACCCTAACCCCTACCCTACGCCGTACCCTCACCCGTACCCTATCCCATACGCTAAGCCGTACCCTAACCCTAACACTAACACTAACCCTAACCCTAACCCTAAACCATACCCTACGCCGTACCCTCACCCGTAACCTAACCCGTACCCTAAGCCGTACCCTAACCCTAACCCTAACCTATACACTACGCCGTACCCTCACCCGTACCCTAACCCGTACCCTAAGCCGTACCCTAACTCTAACCCTAACCCTAACCCTAACCCTTACCCATACCCTGCACCGTACCCTAACCCATACAATAACCTGTATCCTAAGCCTTAACCTAACCCTAACCAATGACCTACACAGTACCCTCACCCGTACCCTAAGCCATACCCTAACCCTAACCCTAAGACTAACCCTAACCCTAACCCCTACCCTATGCCGTACCCTCACCCGTACCCTATCCCATACCCTAAGCCGTACCCTAACCCTAACACTAACCCTAACCCTAACCCTAACCCTAAACTACCCTTGACTGCTTTTGCCTCCATTAGATTTCCTAAGCACTAGTGTTTTAAGGAACAGGTTAAAAAGAAAATCCTAATGTGATTTTTTTATAATGTGTTTATTCTTTATCTTATCCTAGTAACGAAAATCTTCTCCATGGCTGGACCCTAAATAATATTCCTTTACGTGCTAAATGGTATCTAGAGAGTGGGATAGGTTTAATAAATACCCTAATCCTAACGTGTACCCTAACCCTAACCCACACCCTAACCCTATTGCGTACCCTAACCCTAACCCAAACCCTAACCCTAACACGTACACTAATCCTAACCCGTACCCTAAACCAATCCCTAACCCTAAAACTAACCCTAACCCTAACCCTAACCCTAACCCATACGCTACGCCGTACCCTCACCCATACCCTAACCCGTATCCTAAGCCGTACCCTAACCCTAAACCTAACCCTAACCTCTACCCTACGCCGTACCCTCACCCGTACCCTAACCCGTACCCAAAGCCTTACCCTAACCCTAACCCTAACCCTCACCCATACCCAACGCCGTAACCTAACCCATATCCTAACCCGTATCCTAAGCCGTACCCTAACCCTAACCAATAACCTACGCAGTACCCTCACCAGTACCCTCACCCGTATCCTAAGCCCTACCCTAACCCTAACCCTAACCCTAACCCTAAACTACCCTTTACTGCTTTTGCCTCCTTTAGATTTCCTAAACACTAGTGTTTTAAAGAACAGGTTAAAAAGAAAATCCTAATGTGATTTTTTTATAATGTGTTTATTCTTTATCTTATCCTAGTGACTAAAATCTTCTCCATGGCTGGACCCCAAATAATATTCCTTTACGTGCTAAGTGGTATCTAGAGAGTGGGATAGGTTTAATAAATACCCTAATCATAACGTGTACCCTAACCCTAACCCATACCCTAACCCTAACACGTACCCTAACCCTAACCCAAACCCTAACCCTAACACGTACGCTAATCCTAACCCGTACCCTAAACCAATCCCTAACCCTAAAACTAACCCTAACCCTAACCCTAACCCTAACCCATACACTATGCCGTACCCTCACCCGTACCCTAACCCGTACCCTAAGCCGTACCCTAACCCTAACCCTAACCCAAACCTATACACTACGCCGTACCCTCACCCGTACCCTAACCCGTACCCTAAGCCGTACCCTAACCCTAACCCTAACCCTAACCCATACCCTACGCCGTACCCTAAACCGTACCCTAACCCGTATTCTAAGCCGTACCCTAACCATAACCAACACCCTACACAGTACCCTCACCCGTACCCTCACCCGTACCCTAAGCCATACCCTAACCCTAACCCTAACCTATACACTACGCCATACCCTCACCCGTACCCTAACCCGTACCCTAAGCCGTACCCTAACCCTAACCCTAACCCTAAACTATACCCTACGCCGTAACCTCACCCGTACCCTAACCCGTACCCTAAGCCGTACCCTAACCCTAACCCTAACCCTAACCCTAACCCTAACCCATAGCGTACGCCATACCCTAACACGTACCCTAACACGTATCCTAAGCCGTACCCTAACCCTAACCAATACCCTACGCAGTATCCTCACCCATACCCTCACCCGTACCCTAAGGCGTACCCTAACCCTAACCCTAACCCTAAACCTAACCCTATCCCCTACCCTATGCCATACCCTCACCTGTACCCTATCCCATAACCTAAGCCGTACCATAACCCTAACACTAACCATAACCCTAACCCATAACCTACGCCGTACCCTCACCCATACCCTAACCCGTATCCTAAGACGTACCCTAACCCTAACCCTAACCCTAACCCTATCCCATAACCTACGCCGTACCCTCACCTGTACCCTAACACGTACCCTAAGACGTACGGTAACCCTAACCCTAACACTAACCCTAACCCTAACCCACACTCTACGCCGTACCCTAACCCGTACCCTAACACGTATCCTAAGACGTACCCTAACCCTAACCAATACCCTACCCAGTACCCTCACCCGTACCCTCACCCGTACCCTAAGCCATACCCTAAACCTAACACTAACCCTAACCCTAACCCTAACCCTAAACTACCCTTGATTGCTTTTGCCTCTATTAGATTTCCTAAGCACTAGTGTTTTAAGGAACAGGTTAAAAAGAAAATCCTAATGTGATTTTTTTATAATGTGTTTATTCTTTATCTTATCCTAGTGACTAAAATCTTCTCCATGGCTGGATCCCTAATAATATTCCTTTACGTGCTAAGTGGTATCTAGAGAGTGGGATAGGTTTAATAAATACCCTAATCCTAACGTGTACCCTAACCCTACCCCATACCCTAACCCTAACGCGTACCCTAACCCTAACCCAAAACCTAACCCTAACACGTACGCTAATCCTAACCCGTACCCTAAACCAATCGCTAACCCTAAAACTAACCCTAACCCTAACCCTAACCTTAACCCTTACCCTACGCAGTACCCTCACCCGTACCCTCACCCGTACCCTAAGCCGTACCCTAACCCCAACCCTAACCCTGACTCTAACCCTAACCCCTACCCTACGCCGTACCCTCACCCGTACCCTATCCCATACGCTAAGCCGTACCCTAACCCTAACACTAACACTAACCCTAACCCTAACCCTAACCCATACCCTACGCCGTACCCTCACCCGTAACCTAACCCGTACCCTAAGCCGTACCCTAACCCTAACCCTAACCTATACACTACGCCGTACCCTCACCCGTACCCTAACCCGTACCCTAAGCCGTACCCTAACTCTAACCCTAACCCTAACCCTAACCCTTACCCATACCCTGCGCCGTACCCTAACCCATACAATAACCTGTATCCTAAGCCTTAACCTAACCCTAACCAATGACCTACACAGTACCCTCACCCGTACCCTAAGCCATACCCTGACCCTAACCCTAACACTAACCCTAACCCTAAACCCTACCCTATGCCGTACCCTCACCCATACCCTATCCCATACCCTAAGCCGTACCCTAACCCTAACACTAACCCTAACCCTAACCCTAACCCTAAACTACCCTTGACTGCTTTTGCCTCCATTAGAATTCCTAAGCACGAGTGTTTTAAGGAACAGGTTAAAAAGAAAATCCTAATGTGATTTTTTTATAATGTGTTTATTCTTTATCTTATCCTAGTGACGAAAATCTTCTCCATGGCTGGACCCTAAATAATATTCCTTTACGTGCTAAGTGGTATCTAGAGAGTGGGATAGGTTTAATAAATACCCTAATCCTAACGTGTACCCTAAACCTAACCCATACCCTAACCCTAACGCGTACCCTAACCGTAACCAAAACCCTAACCCGAACAAGTATGCTAATCCTAAACCTTACCCTAAACCAATCCCTAACCCTAAAACTAACCCTAACCCTAACCCTAACCCTAACCCATAACCTACGCCGTACCCTCACCCGTACCCTAACCCGTACCCTAAGCCGTACCCTAACCCTAACCCTAACCCTAACCCTAACCCATACCCTACGCCGTACCCTAAACCGTACCCTAACCCGTATTCTAAGCCGTACCCTAACCATAACCAAAACCCTAAACAGTACCCTCACCCGTACCCTCACCCGTACCCTAAGCCGTACCCTAACCCTAACCCTAACCCTAACCCCTACCCTACGCCGTACCCTCACCCGTACCCTATCCCATACCCTAAGCCGTACCCTAAACCTAACACTAACCCTAACCCTAACCCTAACACTAAACTACCCTTGATTGCTTTTGCCTCTATTAGATTTCCTAAGCACTAGTGTTTTAAGGAACAGGTTAAAAAGAAAATACTAATGTGATTTTTTTATAATGTGTTTATTCTTTATCTTATCCTAGTGACTAAAATCTTCTCCATGGCTGTATCCCTAATAATATTCGTTACGTGCTAAGTGGTATCTAGAGAGTGGGATAGGTTTAATAAATACCCTAATCCTAACGTGTACCCTAACCCTAACCCATACCCTAACCCTATTGCGTACCCTAACCCTAACCCAAACCCTAACCCTAACACGTACACTAATCCTAACCCGTACCATAAACCAATCCCTAACCCTAAAACTAACCCTAACCCTAACCCTAACCCTAACCCATACGCTACGCCGTACCCTCACCCATACCCTAACCCGTATCCTAAGCCGTACCCTAACCCTAAACCTAACCCTAACCTCTACCCTACGCCGTACACTCACCCGTACCCTAACCCGTACCCAAAGCCTTACCCTAACCCTAACCCTAACCCTCACCCATACCCAACGCCGTAACCTAACCCATATCCTAACCCGTATCCTAAGCCGTACCCTAACCCTAACCAATAACCTACGCAGTACCCTCACCAGTACCCTCACCCGTATCCTAAGCCCTACCCTAACCCTAACCCTAACCCTAACCCTAAACTACCCTTTACTGCTTTTGCCTCCTTTAGATTTCCTAAACACTAGTGTTTTAAAGAACAGGTTAAAAAGAAAATCCTAATGTGATTTTTTTATAATGTGTTTATTCTTTATCTTATCCTATTGACTAAAATCTTCTCCATGGCTGGACCCCAAATAATATTCCTTTACGTGCTAAGTGGTATCTAGAGAGTGGGATAGGTTTAATAAATACCCTAATCATAACGTGTACCCTAACCCTAACCCATACCCTAACCCTAACACGTACCCTAACCCTAACCCAAACCCTAACCCTAACACGTACGCTAATCCTAACCCGTACCCTAAACCAATCCCTAACCCTAAAACTAACCCTAACCCTAACCCTAACCCTAACCCATACACTACGCCGTACCCTCACCCGTACCCTAACCCGTACCCTAAGACGTACCCTAACCCTAACCCTAACCCTAACCTATACACTACGCCGTACCCTCACCCGTACCCTAACCCGTACCCTAAGCCGTACCCTAACCCTAACCCTAACCCTAACCCATACCCTACGCCGTACCCTAAACCGTACCCTAACCCGTATTCTAAGCCGTACCCTAACCATAACCAACACCCTACACAGTACCCTCACCCGTACCCTCACCCGTACCCTAAGCCATACCCTAACCCTAACCCTAACCTATACACTACGCCATACCCTCACCCGTACCCTAACCCGTACCCTAAGCCGTACCCTAACCCTAACCCTAACCCTAAACTATACCCTACGCCGTAACCTCACCCGTACCCTAACCCGTACCCTAAGCCGTACCCTAACCCTAACCCTAACCCTAACCCTAACCCTAACCCATAGCGTACGCCATACCCTAACACGTACCCTAACCCGTATCCTAAGCCGTACCCTAACCCTAACCAATACCCTACGCAGTATCCTCACCCATACCCTCACCCGTACCCTAAGGCGTACCCTAACCCTAACCCTAACCCTAAACCTAACCCTAACCCCTACCCTATGCCATACCCTCACCTGTACCCTATCCCATAACCTAAGCCGTACCATAACCCTAACACTAACCATAACCCTAACCCATAACCTACGCCGTACCCTCACCCATACCCTAACCCGTATCCTAAGACGTACCCTAACCCTAACCCTAACCCTATCCCTAACCCATAACCTACGCCCTACCCTCACCCGTACCCTAACACGTACCCTAAGACGTACGGTAACCCTAACCCTAACACTAACCCTAACCCTAACCCACACTCTACGCCGTACCCTAACCCGTACCCTAACACGTATCCTAAGCCGTACCCTAACCCTAACCAATACCCTACCCAGTACCCTCACCCGTACCCTCACCCGTACCCTAAGCCATACCCTAACCCTAACACTAACCCTAACCCTAACCCTAACCCTAAACTACCCTTGATTGCTTTTGCCTCTATTAGATTTCCTAAGCACTAGTGTTTTAAGGAACAGGTTAAAAAGAAAATCCTAATGTGATTTTTTTATAATGTGTTTATTCTTTATCTTATCCTAGTGACTAAAATCTTCTCCATGGCTGGATCCCTAATAATATTCCTTTACGTGCTAAGTGGTATCTAGAGAGTGGGATAGGTTTAATAAATACCCTAATCCTAACGTGTACCCTAACCCTACCCCATACCCTAACCCTAACGCGTACCCTAACCCTAACCCAAAACCTAACACTAACACGTACGCTAATCCTAACCCGTACCCTAAACCAATCGCTAAACCTAAAACTAACCCTAACCCTAACCCTAACCTTAACCCTTACCCTACGCCGTACCCTCACCCGTACCCTAACCCGTACTGTAAGACGTACCCTAACCCTAACCCTAACCCATACGCTACGCCGTACCCTCACCCGTACTCTAACCCGTATCCTAAGCCGTACCCTAACCCTAACCCTAACCCTAACCCTAACCCTAACCCATACCCTACGCCATACCCTAACCCGTACCCTAACCCGTATCCTAAGCCATATCCTAACCCTAACCAATACCCTACGCAGTACCCTCACCCGTACCCTCACCCGTACCCTAAGCCGTACCCTAACCCCAACCCTAACCCTGACTCTAACCCTAACCCCTACCCTACGCCGTACCCTCACCCGTACCCTATCCCATACACTAAGCCGTACCCTAACCCTAACACTAACACTAACCCTAACCCTAACCCTAACCCATACCCTACGCCGTACCCTCACCCGTAACCTAACCCGTACCCTAAGCCGTACCCTAACCCTAACCCTAACCTATACACTACGCCGTACCCTCACCCGTACCCTAACCCGTACCCTAAGCCGTACCCTAACTCTAACCCTAACCCTAACCCTAACCCTTACCCATACCCTGCGCCGTACCCTAACCCATACAATAACCTGTATCCTAAGCCTTAACCTAACCCTAACCAATGACCTACACAGTACCCTCACCCGTACCCTAAGCCATACCCTGACCCTAACCCTAACACTAACCCTAACCCTAAACCCTACCCTATGCCGTACCCTCACCCATACCCTATCCCATACCCTAAGCCGTACCCTAACCCTAACACTAACCCTAACCCTAACCCTAACCCTAAACTACCCTTGACTGCTTTTGCCTCCATTAGAATTCCTAAGCACGAGTGTTTTAAGGAACAGGTTAAAAAGAAAATCCTAATGTGATTTTTTTATAATGTGTTTATTCTTTATCTTATCCTAGTGACGAAAATCTTCTCCATGGCTGGACCCTAAATAATATTCCTTTACGTGCTAAGTGGTATCTAGAGAGTGGGATAGGTTTAATAAATACCCTAATCCTAACGTGTACCCTAAACCTAACCCATACCCTAACCCTAACGCGTACCCTAACCGTAACCAAAACCCTAACCCGAACAAGTATGCTAATCCTAAACCTTACCCTAAACCAATCCCTAACCCTAAAACTAACCCTAACCCTAACCCTAACCCTAACCCATAACCTACGCCGTACCCTCACCCGTACCCTAACCCGTACCCTAAGCCGTACCCTAACCCTAACCCTAACCCTAACCCTAACCCTAACCCATACCCTACGCCGTACCCTAAACCGTACCCTAACCCGTATTCTAAGCCGTACCCTAACCATAACCAAAACCCTAAACAGTACCCTCACCCGTACCCTCACCCGTACCCTAAGCCGTACCCTAACCCTAACCCTAACCCTAACCCCTACCCTACGCCGTACCCTCACCCGTACCCTATCCCATACCCTAAGCCGTACCCTAAACCTAACACTAACCCTAACCCTAACCCTAACCCTAAACTACCCTTGATTGCTTTTGCCTCTATTAGATTTCCGAAGCACTAGTGTTTTAAGGAACAGGTTAAAAAGAAAATACTAATGTGATTTTTTTATAATGTGTTTGTTCTTTATCTTATCCTAGTGACTAAAATCTTCTCCATGGCTGTATCCCTAATAATATTCGTTACGTGCTAAGTGGTATCTAGAGAGTGGGATAGGTTTAATAAATACCCTAATCCTAACGTGTACCCTAACCCTAACCCATACCCTAACCCTATTGCGTACCCTAACCCTAACCCAAACCCTAACCCTAACACGTACACTAATCCTAACCCGTACCATAAACCAATCCCTAACCCTAAAACTAACCCTAACCCTAACCCTAACCCTAACCCATACGCTACGCCGTACCCTCACCCATACCCTAACCCGTATCCTAAGCCGTACCCTAACCCTAAACCTAACCCTAACCTCTACCCTACGCCGTACACTCACCCGTACCCTAACCCGTACCCAAAGCCTTACCCTAACCCTAACCCTAACCCTCACCCATACCCAACGCCGTAACCTAACCCATATCCTAACCCGTATCCTAAGCCGTACCCTAACCCTAACCAATAACCTACGCAGTACCCTCACCAGTACCCTCACCCGTATCCTAAGCCCTACCCTAACCCTAACCCTAACCCTAACCCTAAACTACCCTTTACTGCTTTTGCCTCCTTTAGATTTCCTAAACACTAGTGTTTTAAAGAACAGGTTAAAAAGAAAATCCTAATGTGATTTTTTTATAATGTGTTTATTCTTTATCTTATCCTATTGACTAAAATCTTCTCCATGGCTGGACCCCAAATAATATTCCTTTACGTGCTAAGTGGTATCTAGAGAGTGGGATAGGTTTAATAAATACCCTAATCATAACGTGTACCCTAACCCTAACCCATACCCTAACCCTAACACGTACCCTAACCCTAACCCAAACCCTAACCCTAACACGTACGCTAATCCTAACCCGTACCCTAAACCAATCCCTAACCCTAAAACTAACCCTAACCCTAACCCTAACCCTAACCCATACACTACGCCGTACCCTCACCCGTACCCTAACCCGTACCCTAAGACGTACCCTAACCCTAACCCTAACCCTAACCTATACACTACGCCGTACCCTCACCCGTACCCTAACCCGTACCCTAAGCCGTACCCTAACCCTAACCCTAACCCTAACCCATACCCTACGCCGTACCCTAAACCGTACCCTAACCCGTATTCTAAGCCGTACCCTAACCATAACCAACACCCTACACAGTACCCTCACCCGTACCCTCACCCGTACCCTAAGCCATACCCTAACCCTAACCCTAACCTATACACTACGCCATACCCTCACCCGTACCCTAACCCGTACCCTAAGCCGTACCCTAACCCTAACCCTAACCCTAAACTATACCCTACGCCGTAACCTCACCCGTACCCTAACCCGTACCCTAAGCCGTACCCTAACCCTAACCCTAACCCTAACCCTAACCCTAACCCATAGCGTACGCCATACCCTAACACGTACCCTAACCCGTATCCTAAGCCGTACCCTAACCCTAACCAATACCCTACGCAGTATCCTCACCCATACCCTCACCCGTACCCTAAGGCGTACCCTAACCCTAACCCTAACCCTAAACCTAACCCTAACCCCTACCCTATGCCATACCCTCACCTGTACCCTATCCCATAACCTAAGCCGTACCATAACCCTAACACTAACCATAACCCTAACCCATAACCTACGCCGTACCCTCACCCATACCCTAACCCGTATCCTAAGACGTACCCTAACCCTAACCCTAACCCTATCCCTAACCCATAACCTACGCCCTACCCTCACCCGTACCCTAACACGTACCCTAAGACGTACGGTAACCCTAACCCTAACACTAACCCTAACCCTAACCCACACTCTACGCCGTACCCTAACCCGTACCCTAACACGTATCCTAAGCCGTACCCTAACCCTAACCAATACCCTACCCAGTACCCTCACCCGTACCCTCACCCGTACCCTAAGCCATACCCTAACCCTAACACTAACCCTAACCCTAACCCTAACCCTAAACTACCCTTGATTGCTTTTGCCTCTATTAGATTTCCTAAGCACTAGTGTTTTAAGGAACAGGTTAAAAAGAAAATCCTAATGTGATTTTTTTATAATGTGTTTATTCTTTATCTTATCCTAGTGACTAAAATCTTCTCCATGGCTGGATCCCTAATAATATTCCTTTACGTGCTAAGTGGTATCTAGAGAGTGGGATAGGTTTAATAAATACCCTAATCCTAACGTGTACCCTAACCCTACCCCATACCCTAACCCTAACGCGTACCCTAACCCTAACCCAAAACCTAACCCTAACACGTACGCTAATCCTAACCCGTACCCTAAACCAATCGCTAAACCTAAAACTAACCCTAACCCTAACCCTAACCTTAACCCTTACCCTACGCCGTACCCTCACCCGTACCCTAACCCGTACTGTAAGACGTACCCTAACCCTAACCCTAACCCATACGCTACGCCGTACCCTCACCCGTACTCTAACCCGTATCCTAAGCCGTACCCTAACCCTAACCCTAACCCTAACCCTAACCCTAACCCATACCCTACGCCATACCCTAACCCGTACCCTAACCCGTATCCTAAGCCATATCCTAACCCTAACCAATACCCTACGCAGTACCCTCACCCGTACCCTCACCCGTACCCTAAGCCGTACCCTAACCCCAACCCTAACCCTGACTCTAACCCTAACCCCTACCCTACGCCGTACCCTCACCCGTACCCTATCCCATACACTAAGCCGTACCCTAACCCTAACACTAACACTAACCCTAACCCTAACCCTAACCCATACCCTACGCCGTACCCTCACCCGTAACCTAACCCGTACCCTAAGCCGTACCCTAACCCTAACCCTAACCTATACACTACGCCGTACCCTCACCCGTACCCTAACCCGTACCCTAAGCCGTACCCTAACTCTAACCCTAACCCTAACCCTAACCCTTACCCATACCCTGCGCCGTACCCTAACCCATACAATAACCTGTATCCTAAGCCTTAACCTAACCCTAACCAATGACCTACACAGTACCCTCACCCGTACCCTAAGCCATACCCTGACCCTAACCCTAACACTAACCCTAACCCTAAACCCTACCCTATGCCGTACCCTCACCCATACCCTATCCCATACCCTAAGCCGTACCCTAACCCTAACACTAACCCTAACCCTAACCCTAACCCTAAACTACCCTTGACTGCTTTTGCCTCCATTAGAATTCCTAAGCACGAGTGTTTTAAGGAACAGGTTAAAAAGAAAATCCTAATGTGATTTTTTTATAATGTGTTTATTCTTTATCTTATCCTAGTGACGAAAATCTTCTCCATGGCTGGACCCTAAATAATATTCCTTTACGTGCTAAGTGGTATCTAGAGAGTGGGATAGGTTTAATAAATACCCTAATCCTAACGTGTACCCTAAACCTAACCCATACCCTAACCCTAACGCGAACCCTAACCGTAACCAAAACCCTAACCCGAACAAGTATGCTAATCCTAAACCTTACCCTAAACCAATCCCTAACCCTAAAACTAACCCTAACCCTAACCCTAACCCTAACCCATAACCTACGCCGTACCCTCACCCGTACCCTAACCCGTACCCTAAGCCGTACCCTAACCCTAACCCTAACCCTAACCCTAACCCTAACCCATACCCTACGCCGTACCCTAAACCGTACCCTAACCCGTATTCTAAGCCGTACCCTAACCATAACCAAAACCCTAAACAGTACCCTCACCCGTACCCTCACCCGTACCCTAAGCCGTACCCTAACCCTAACCCTAACCCTAACCCCTACCCTACGCCGTACCCTCACCCGTACCCTATCCCATACCCTAAGCCGTACCCTAAACCTAACACTAACCCTAACCCTAACCCTAACCCTAAACTACCCTTGATTGCTTTTGCCTCTATTAGATTTCCGAAGCACTAGTGTTTTAAGGAACAGGTTAAAAAGAAAATACTAATGTGATTTTTTTATAATGTGTTTATTCTTTATCTTATCCTAGTGACTAAAATCTTCTCCATGGCTGTATCCCTAATAATATTCGTTACGTGCTAAGTGGTATCTAGAGAGTGGGATAGGTTTAATAAATACCCTAATCCTAACGTGTACCCTAACCCTAACCCATACCCTAACCCTATTGCGTACCCTAACCCTAACCCAAACCCTAACCCTAACACGTACACTAATCCTAACCCGTACCCTAAACCAATCCCTAACCCTAAAACTAACCCTAACCCTAACCCTAACCCTAACCCATACGCTACGCCGTACCCTCACCCATACCCTAACCCGTATCCTAAGCCGTACCCTAACCCTAAACCTAACCCTAACCTCTACCCTACGCCGTACCCTCACCCGTACCCTAACCCGTACCCAAAGCCTTACCCTAACCCTAACCCTAACCCTCACCCATACCCAACGCCGTAACCTAACCCATATCCTAACCCGTATCCTAAGCCGTACCCTAACCCTAACCAATAACCTACGCAGTACCCTCACCAGTACCCTCACCCGTATCCTAAGCCCTACCCTAACCCTAACCCTAACCCTAACCCTAAACTACCCTTTACTGCTTTTGCCTCCTTTAGATTTCCTAAACACTAGTGTTTTAAAGAACAGGTTAAAAAGAAAATCCTAATGTGATTTTTTTATAATGTGTTTATTCTTTATCTTATCCTATTGACTAAAATCTTCTCCATGGCTGGACCCCAAATAATATTCCTTTACGTGCTAAGTGGTATCTAGAGAGTGGGATAGGTTTAATAAATACCCTAATCATAACGTGTACCCTAACCCTAACCCATACCCTAACCCTAACACGTACCCTAACCCTAACCCAAACCCAAACCCTAACACGTACGCTAATCCTAACCCGTACCCTAAACCAATCCCTAACCCTAAAACTAACCCTAACCCTAACCCTAACCCTAACCCATACACTACGCCGTACCCTCACCCGTACCCTAACCCGTACCCTAAGACGTACCCTAACCCTAACCCTAACCCTAACCTATACACTACGCCGTACCCTCACCCGTACCCTAAACCGTACCCTAACCCGTATTCTAAGCCGTACCCTAACCATAACCAACACCCTACACAGTACCCTCACCCGTACCCTCACCCGTACCCTAAGCCATACCCTAACCCTAACCCTAACCTATACACTACGCCATACCCTCACCCGTACCCTAACCCGTACCCTAAGCCGTACCCTAACCCTAACCCTAACCCTAAACTATACCCTACGCCGTAACCTCACCCGTACCCTAACCCGTACCCTAAGCCGTACCCTAACCCTAACCCTAACCCTAACCCTAACCCTAACCCATAGCGTACGCCATACCCTAACACGTACCCTAACCCGTATCCTAAGCCGTACCCTAACCCTAACCAATACCCTACGCAGTATCCTCACCCATACCCTCACCCGTACCCTAAGGCGTACCCTAACCCTAACCCTAACCCTAAACCTAACCCTAACCCCTACCCTATGCCATACCCTCACCTGTACCCTATCCCATAACCTAAGCCGTACCATAACCCTAACACTAACCATAACCCTAACCCATAACCTACGCCGTACCCTCACCCATACCCTAACCCGTATCCTAAGACGTACCCTAACCCTAACCCTAACCCTAACCCTAACCCATAACCTACGCCCTACCCTCACCCGTACCCTAACACGTACCCTAAGACGTACGGTAACCCTAACCCTAACACTAACCCTAACCCTAACCCACACTCTACGCCGTACCCTAACCCGTACCCTAACACGTATCCTAAGCCGTACCCTAACCCTAACCAATACCCTACCCAGTACCCTCACCCGTACCCTCACCCGTACCCTAAGCCATACCCTAACCCTAACACTAACCCTAACCCTAACCCTAACCCTAAACTACCCTTGATTGCTTTTGCCTCTATTAGATTTCCTAAGCACTAGTGTTTTAAGGAACAGGTTAAAAAGAAAATCCTAATGTGATTTTTTTATAATGTGTTTATTCTTTATCTTATCCTAGTGACTAAAATCTTCTCCATGGCTGGATCCCTAATAATATTCCTTTACGTGCTAAGTGGTATCTAGAGAGTGGGATAGGTTTAATAAATACCCTAATCCTAACGTGTACCCTAACCCTACCCCATACCCTAACCCTAACGCGTACCCTAACCCTAACCCAAAACCTAACCCTAACACGTACGCTAATCCTAACCCGTACCCTAAACCAATCGCTAACCCTAAAACTAACCCTAACCCTAACCCTAACCCTAACCCATAACCTACGCCGTACCCTCACCCGTACCCTAACCCGTACCCTAAGCCGTACCCTAACCCTAACCCTAACCCTAACCCTAACCCTAACCCATACCCTACGCCGTACCCTAAACCGTACCCTAACCCGTATTCTAAGCCGTACCCTAACCATAACCAAAACCCTAAACAGTACCCTCACCCGTACCCTCACCCGTACCCTAAGCCGTACCCTAACCCTAACCCTAACCCTAACCCCTACCCTATGCCGTACCCTCACCCGTACCCTATCCCATACCCTAAGCCGTACCCTAAACCTAACACTAACCCTAACCCTAACCCTAACCCTAAACTACCCTTGATTGCTTTTGCCTCTATTAGATTTCCTAAGCACTAGTGTTTTAAGGAACAGGTTAAAAAGAAAATACTAATGTGATTTTTTTATAATGTGTTTATTCTTTATCTTATCCTAGTGACTAAAATCTTCTCCATGGCTGTATCCCTAATAATATTCGTTACGTGCTAAGTGGTATCTAGAGAGTGGGATAGGTTTAATAAATACCCTAATCCTAACGTGTACCCTAACCCTAACCCATACCCTAACCCTAACGCGTACCCTAACCCTAACCCAAAAGCTAACCCTAACACGTACGCTAATCCTAACCCGTACCCTAAACCAAACCCTAACCCTAAAACTAACCCTAACCCTAACCCTAACCCTAACCCTTACCCTACACCGTACCCTCACCCGTACCCTAACCCGTACCCTAAGACGTACCCTAACACTAACCCTAACCCATACACTACGCCGTACCCTCACCCGTACCCTAACCCGTATCCTAAGCCGTACCCTAACCCTAACCCTAACCCTAACCCTAACCCTAACCCATACCCTACGCCATACCCTAACCCGTACACTAACCCGTATCCTAAGCCATATCCTAACCCTAACCAATACCCTACGCAGTACCCTCACCCGTACCCTCACCCGTACCCTAAGCCGTACCCTAACCCCAACCCTAACCCTAACTCTAACCCTAACCCCTACCCTACGCCGTACCCTCACCCGTACCCTATCCCATACGCTAAGCCGTACCCTAACCCTAACACTAACACTAACCCTAACCCTAACCCTAAACCATACCCTACGCCGTACCCTCACCCGTAACCTAACCCGTACCCTAAGCCGTACCCTAACCCTAACCCTAACCTATACACTACGCCGTACCCTCACCCGTACCCTAACCCGTACCCTAAGCCGTACCCTAACTCTAACCCTAACCCTAACCCTTACCCATACCCTGCACCGTACCCTAACCCATACAATAACCTGTATCCTAAGCCTTAACCTAACCCTAACCAATGACCTACACAGTACCCTCACCCGTACCCTAAGCCATACCCTAACCCTAACCCTAACACTAACCCTAACCCTAACCCCTACCCTACGCCGTACCCTCACCCGTACCCTATCCCATACCCTAAGCCGTACCCTAACCCTAACACTAACCCTAACCCTAACCCTAACCCTAAACTACCCTTGACTGCTTTTGCCTCCATTAGATTTCCTAAGCACTAGTGTTTTAAGGAACAGGTTAAAAAGAAAATCCTAATGTGATTTTTTTATAATGTGTTTATTCTTTATCTTATCCTAGTAACGAAAATCTTCTCCATGGCTGGACCCTAAATAATATTCCTTTACGTGCTAAATGGTATCTAGAGAGTGGGATAGGTTTAATAAATACCCTAATCCTAACGTGTACCCTAACCCTAACCCACACCCTAACCCTATTGCGTACCCTAACCCTAACCCAAACCCTAACCCTAACACGTACACTAATCCTAACCCGTACCCTAAACCAATCCCTAACCCTAAAACTAACCCTAAACCTAACCCTAACCCTAACCCATACGCTACGCCGTACCCTCACCCATACCCTAACCCGTATCCTAAGCCGTACCCTAACCCTAAACCTAACCCTAACCTCTACCCTACGCCGTACCCTCACCCGTACCCTAACCTGTACCCAAAGCCTTACCCTAACCCTAACCCTAACCTTCACCCATACCCAACGCCGTAACCTAACCCATATCCTAACCCGTATCCTAAGCCGTACCCTAACCCTAACCAATAACCTACGCAGTACCCTCACCAGTACCCTCACCCGTATCCTAAGCCCTACCCTAACCCTAACCCTAACCCTAACCCTAAACTACCCTTTACTGCTTTTGCCTCCTTTAGATTTCCTAAACACTAGTGTTTTAAAGAACAGGTTAAAAAGAAAATCCTAATGTGATTTTTTTATAATGTGTTTATTCTTTATCTGATCCTAGTGACTAAAATCTTCTCCATGGCTCGACCCCAAATAATATTCCTTTACGTGCTAAGTGGTATCTAGAGAGTGGGATAGGTTTAATAAATACCCTAATCATAACGTGTACCCTAACCCTAACCCATACCCTAACCCTAACACGTAGCCTAACCCTAACCCAAACCCTAACCCTAACACGTACCCTAACCCTAACCCTAACCCTAACCCTAACCCTAACCCATACCCTACGCCGTACCCTAAACCGTACCCTAACCCGTATTCTAAGCCGTACCCTAACCATAACCAACACCCTACACAGTACCCTCACCCGTACCCTCACCCGTACCCTAAGCCATACCCTAACCCTAACACTAACCTATACACTACGCCATACCCTCACCCGTACCCTAACCCGTACCCTAAGCCGTACCCTAACCCTAACCCTAACCCTAAACTATACCCTACGCCGTAACCTCACCCGTACCCTAACCCGTACCCTAAGCCGTACCCTAACCCTAACCCTAACCCTAACCCTAACCCTAACCCATAGCGTACGACATACCCTAACACGTACCCTAACCCGTATCCTAAGCCGTACCCTAACCCTAACCAATACCCTACGCAGTATCCTCACCCATACCCTCACCCGTACCCTAAGGCGTACCCTAACCCTAAACCTAACCCTAACCCCTACCCTATGCCATACCCTCACCTGTACCCTATCCCATAACCTAAGCCGTACCATAACCCTAACACTAACCATAACCCTAACCCATAACCTACGCCGTACCCTCACCCATACCCTAACCCGTATCCTAAGACGTACCCTAACCCTAACCCTAACCCATAACCTACGCCGTACCCTCACCCGTACCCTAACACGTACCCTAAGACGTACGGTAACCCTAACCCTAACACTAACCCTAACCCTAACCCACACTCTACGCCGTACCCTAACCCGTACCCTAACACGTATCCTAAGCCGTACCCTAACCCTAACCAATACCCTACCCAGTACCCTCACCCGTACCCTCACCCGTACCCTAAGCCATACCCTAACCCTAACACTAACCCTAACCCTAACCCTAACCCTAAACTACCCTTGATTGCTTTTGCCTCTATTAGATTTCCTAAGCACTAGTGTTTTAAGGAACAGGTTAAAAAGAAAATCCTAATGTGATTTTTTTATAATGTGTTTATTCTTTATCTTATCCTAGTGACTAAAATCTTCTCCATGGCTGGATCCCTAATAATATTCCTTTACGTGCTAAGTGGTATCTAGAGAGTGGGATAGGATTAATAAATACCCTAATCCTAACGTGTACCCTAACCCTACCCCATACCCTAACCCTAACGCGTACCCTAACCCTAACCCAAAACCTAACCCTAACACGTACGCTAATCCTAACCCGTACCCTAAACCAATCGCTAACCCTAAAACTAACCCTAACCCTAACCCTAACCTTAACCCTTACCCTACGCCGTACCCTCACCCGTACCCTAACCCGTACTCTAAGACGTACCCTAACCCTAACCCTAACACATACCCTACGCCATACCCTAACCCGTACCCTAACCCGTATCCTAAGCCATATCCTAACCCTAACCAATACCCTACGCAGTACCCTCACCCGTACCCTAAGCCGTACCCTAACCCCAACCCTAACCCTGACTCTAACCCTAACCCCTACCCTACGCCGTACCCTAACCCGTACCCTATCCCATACGCTAAGCCGTACCCTAACCCTAACACTAACACTAACCCTAACCCTAACCCTAACCCATACCCTACGCCGTACCCTCACCCGTAACCTAACCCGTACCCTAAGCCGTACCCTAACCCTAACCCTAACCTATACACTACGCCGTACCCTCACCCGTACCCTAACCCGTACCCTAAGCCGTACCCTAACTCTAACCCTAACCCTAACCCTAAACCTTACCCATACCCTGCGCCGTACCCTAACCCATACAATAACCTGTATCCTAAGCCTTAACCTAACCCTAACCAATGACCTACACAGTACCCTCACCCGTACCCTAAGCCATACCCTAACCCTAACCCTAACACTAACCCTAACCCTAAACCCTACCCTATGCCGTACCCTCACCCATACCCTATCCCATACCCTAAGCCGTACCCTAACCCTAACACTAACCCTAACCCTAACCCTAACCCTAAACTACCCTTGACTGCTTTTGCCTCCATTAGATTTCCTAAGCACTAGTGTTTTAAGGAACAGGTTAAAAAGAAAATCCTAATGTGATTTTTTTATAATGTGTTTATTCTTTATCTTATCCTAGTGACTAAAATCTTCTCCATGGCTGGACCCTAAATAATATTCCTTTACGTGCTAAGTGGTATCTAGAGAGTGGGATAGGTTTAATAAATACCCTAATCCTAACGCGTACCCTAACCCTAACCCATACCCTAACCCTAACGCGTACCCTAACCCTAACCTAAACCCTAACCCTAACACGTACGCTAATCCTAACCCGTACCCTAAACCAATCCCTAACCCTAAAACTAACCCTAACCCTAACCCTAACCCTAACCCATACGCTACGCCGTACCCTCACCCATACCCTAACCCGTATCCTAAGCCGTACCCTAACCCTAAACCTAACCCTAACCCCTACCCTACGCCGTACCCTCACCCGTACCCTAACCCGTACCAAAAGCCTTACCCTAACCCTAACCCTAACCCTCACCCATACCCAACGCCGTAACCTAACCCATATCCTAACCCGTATCCTAAGCCGTACCCTAACCCTAACCAATAACCTACGCAGTACCCTCACCAGTAACCTCACCCGTATTCTAAGCCCTACCCTAACCCTAACCCTAACCCTAACCCTAAACTACCCTTTACTGCTTTTGCCTCCATTAGATTTCCTAAACACTAGTGTTTTAAGGAACAGGTTAAAAAGAAAACCTTATGTGATTTTTTTATAATATGTTTATTCCTTATCTTATCCTAGTGACTAAAATTTTCTCCATGGCTGAATTCCAAATAATATTCCTTTACGTGCTAAGTGGTATCTAGAGAGTGGGATAGGTTTAATAAATACCCTAATCCTAACGTGTACCCTAAACCTAACCCATACCCTAACCCTAACGCGTACCCTAACCCTAACCAAAACCCTAACCCGAACAAGTATGCTAATCCTAACCCGTACCCTAAACCAATCCCTAACCCTAAAACTAACCCTAACCCTAACCCTAACCCTAACCCTAACCCTAACCCATAACCTACGCCGTACCCTCACCCGTACCCTAAACCGTATCCTAAGCCGTACCCTAACCCTAACCCTAACCCTAACCCTAACCGCTACCCTACGCCGTACCCTATCCCATACCCTAAGCGGTACCCTAAACCTAACACTAACCCTAAACCTAACCCTAACCCCTACCCTACGCCGTAAACTCACCCGTAACCTATCCCATACCCTAAGCCGTACCCTAACCCTAACACTAACCCTAACCCTAAACCTAACCCCTACCCTACGCCGTACCCTCACCCGTACCCTATCCCATACCCTAAGCCGTACCCTAACCCTAACCCTAACCCTAACCTATACACTACGCCATACCCTCACCCGTACCCTAACCCTTACCCTAAGCCGTACCCTAACCATAACCAACACCCTACACAGTACCCTCACCCGTACCCTCACCCGTACCCTAAGCCATACCCTAACCCTAACCCTAACCTATACACTACGCCATACCCTCACCCGTACCCTAACCCGTACCCTAAGCCGTACCCTAACCCTAACCCTAACCCTAAACTATACCCTACGCCGTAACCTCACCCGTACCCTAACCGGTACCCTAAGCCGTACCCTAACCCTAACCCTAACCCTAACCCTAACCCTAACCCATAGCGTACGCCATACCCTAACACGTACCCTAACCCGTATCCTAAGCCGTACCCTAACCCTAACCAATACCCTACGCAGTATCCTCACCCATACCCTCACCCGTACCCTAAGGCGTACCCTAACCCTAACCCTAACCCTAAACCTAACCCTAACCCCTACCCTATGCCATACCCTCACCTGTACCCTATCCCATAACCTAAGCCGTACCATAACCCTAACACTAACCATAACCCTAACCCATAACCTACGCCGTACCCTCACCCATACCCTAACCCGTATCCTAAGACGTACCCTAACCCTAACCCTAACCCTAACCCTAACCCATAACCTACGCCCTACCCTCACCCGTACCCTAACACGTACCCTAAGACGTACGGTAACCCTAACCCTAACACTAACCCTAACCCTAACCCACACTCTACGCCGTACCCTAACCCGTACCCTAACACGTATCCTAAGCCGTACCCTAACCCTAACCAATACCCTACCCAGTACCCTCACCCGTACCCTCACCCGTACCCTAAGCCATACCCTAACCCTAACACTAACCCTAACCCTAACCCTAACCCTAAACTACCCTTGATTGCTTTTGCCTCTATTAGATTTCCTAAGCACTAGTGTTTTAAGGAACAGGTTAAAAAGAAAATCCTAATGTGATTTTTTTATAATGTGTTTATTCTTTATCTTATCCTAGTGACTAAAATCTTCTCCATGGCTGGATCCCTAATAATATTCCTTTACGTGCTAAGTGGTATCTAGAGAGTGGGATAGGTTTAATAAATACCCTAATCCTAACGTGTACCCTAACCCTACCCCATACCCTAACCCTAACGCGTACCCTAACCCTAACCCAAAACCTAACCCTAACACGTACGCTAATCCTAACCCGTACCCTAAACCAATCGCTAACCCTAAAACTAACCCTAACCCTAACCCTAACCTTAACCCTTACCCTACGCCGTACCCTCACCCGTACCCTAACCCGTACTGTAAGACGTACCCTAACCCTAACCCTAACCCATACGCTACGCCGTACCCTCACCCGTACTCTAACCCGTATCCTAAGCCGTACCCTAACCCTAACCCTAACCCTAACCCTAACCCTAACCCATACCCTACGCCATACCCTAACCCGTACCCTAACCCGTATCCTAAGCCATATCCTAACCCTAAACAATACCCTACGCAGTACCCTCACCCGTACCCTCACCCGTACCCTAAGCCGTACCCTAACCCCAACCCTAACCCTGACTCTAACCCTAACCCCTACCCTACGCCGTACCCTCACCCGTACCCTATCCCATACACTAAGCCGTACCCTAACCCTAACACTAACACTAACCCTAACCCTAACCCTAACCCATACCCTACGCCGTACCCTCACCCGTAACCTAACCCGTACCCTAAGCCGTACCCTAACCCTAACCCTAACCTATACACTACGCCGTACCCTCACCCGTACCCTAACCCGTACCCTAAGCCGTACCCTAACTCTAACCCTAACCCTAACCCTAACCCTTACCCATACCCTGCGCCGTACCCTAACCCATACAATAACCTGTATCCTAAGCCTTAACCTAACCCTAACCAATGACCTACACAGTACCCTCACCCGTACCCTAAGCCATACCCTGACCCTAACCCTAACACTAACCCTAACCCTAAACCCTACCCTATGCCGTACCCTCACCCATACCCTATCCCATACCCTAAGCCGTACCCTAACACTAACACTAACCCTAACCCTAACCCTAACCCTAAACTACCCTTGACTGCTTTTGCCTCCATTAGAATTCCTAAGCACGAGTGTTTTAAGGAACAGGTTAAAAAGAAAATCCTAATGTGATTTTTTTATAATGTGTTTATTCTTTATCTTATCCTAGTGACGAAAATCTTCTCCATGGCTGGACCCTAAATAATATTCCTTTACGTGCTAAGTGGTATCTAGAGAGTGGGATAGGTTTAATAAATACCCTAATCCTAACGTGTACCCTAAACCTAACCCATACCCTAACCCTAACGCGTACCCTAACCGTAAACAAAACCCTAACCCGAACAAGTATGCTAATCCTAAACCTTACCCTAAACCAATCCCTAACCCTAAAACTAACCCTAACCCTAACCCTAACCCTAACCCATAACCTACGCCGTACCCTCACCCGTACCCTAACCCGTACCCTAAGCCGTACCCTAACCCTAACCCTAACCCTAACCCTAACCCTAACCCATACCCTACGCCGTACCCTAAACCGTACCCTAACCCGTATTCTAAGCCGTACCCTAACCATAACCAAAACCCTAAACAGTACCCTCACCCGTACCCTCACCCGTACCCTAAGCCATACCCTAACCCTAACCCTAACCCTAACCCCTACCCTATGCCGTACCCTCACCCGTACCCTATCCCATACCCTAAGCCGTACCCTAAACCTAACACTAACCCTAACCCTAACCCTAACCCTAAACTACCCTTGATTGCTTTTGCCTCTATTAGATTTCCTAAGCACTAGTGTTTTAAGGAACAGGTTAAAAAGAAAATACTAATGTGATTTTTTTATAATGTGTTTATTCTTTATCTTATCCTAGTGACTAAAATCTTCTCCATGGCTGTATCCCTAATAATATTCGTTACGTGCTAAGTGGTATCTAGAGAGTGGGATAGGTTTAATAAATACCCTAATCCTAACGTGTACCCTAACCCTAACCCATACCCTAACCCTAACGCGTACCCTAACCCTAACCCAAAAGCTAACCCTAACACGTACGCTAATCCTAACCCGTACCCTAAACCAAACCCTAACCCTAAAACTAACCCTAACCCTAACCCTAACCCTAACCCTTACCCTACACCGTACCCTCACCCGTACCCTAACCCGTACCCTAAGACGTACCCTAACACTAACCCTAACCCATACACTACGCCGTACCCTCACCCGTACCCTAACCCGTATCCTAAGCCGTACCCTAACCCTAACCCTAACCCTAACCCTAACCCTAACCCATACCCTACGCCATACCCTAACCCGTACACTAACCCGTATCCTAAGCCATATCCTAACCCTAACCAATACCCTACGCAGTACCCTCACCCGTACCCTCACCCGTACCCTAAGCCGTACCCTAACCCCAACCCTAACCCTAACTCTAACCCTAACCCCTACCCTACGCCGTACCCTCACCCGTACCCTATCCCATACGCTAAGCCGTACCCTAACCCTAACACTAACACTAACCCTAACCCTAACCCTAAACCATACCCTACGCCGTACCCTCACCCGTAACCTAACCCGTACCCTAAGCCGTACCCTAACCCTAACCCTAACCTATACACTACGCCGTACCCTCACCCGTACCCTAACCCGTACCCTAAGCCGTACCCTAACTCTAACCCTAACCCTAACCCTTACCCATACCCTGCACCGTACCCTAACCCATACAATAACCTGTATCCTAAGCCTTAACCTAACCCTAACCAATGACCTACACAGTACCCTCACCCGTACCCTAAGCCATACCCTAACCCTAACCCTAACACTAACCCTAACCCTAACCCCTACCCTACGCCGTACCCTCACCCGTACCCTATCCCATACCCTAAGCCGTACCCTAACCCTAACACTAACCCTAACCCTAACCCTAACCCTAAACTACCCTTGACTGCTTTTGCCTCCATTAGATTTCCTAAGCACTAGTGTTTTAAGGAACAGGTTAAAAAGAAAATCCTAATGTGATTTTTTTATAATGTGTTTATTCTTTATCTTATCCTAGTAACGAAAATCTTCTCCATGGCTGGACCCTAAATAATATTCCTTTACGTGCTAAGTGCTATCTAGAGAGTGGGATAGGTTTAATAAATACCCTAATCCTAACGTGTACCCTAACCCTAACCCACACCCTAACCCTATTGCGTACCCTAACCCTAACCCAAACCCTAACCCTAACACGTACACTAATCCTAACCCGTACCCTAAACCAATCCCTAACCCTAAAACTAACCCTAACCCTAACCCTAACCCTAACCCATACGCTACGCCGTACCCTCACCCATAACCTAACCCGTATCCTAAGCCGTACCCTAACCCTAAACCTAACCCTAACCTCTACCCTACGCCGTACCCTCACCCGTACCCTAACCTGTACCCAAAGCCTTACCCTAACCCTAACCCTAACCTTCACCCATACCCAACGCCGTAACCTAACCCATATCCTAACCCGTATCCTAAGCCGTACCCTAACCCTAACCAATAACCTACGCAGTACCCTCACCAGTACCCTCACCCGTATCCTAAGCCCTACCCTAACCCTAACCCTAACCCTAACCCTAAACTACCCTTTACTGCTTTTGCCTCCTTTAGATTTCCTAAACACTAGTGTTTTAAAGAACAGGTTAAAAAGAAAATCCTAATGTGATTTTTTTATAATGTGTTTATTCTTTATCTGATCCTAGTGACTAAAATCTTCTCCATGGCTCGACCCCAAATAATATTCCTTTACGTGCTAAGTGGTATCTAGAGAGTGGGATAGGTTTAATAAATACCCTAATCATAACGTGTACCCTAACCCTAACCCATACCCTAACCCTAACACGTAGCCTAACCCTAACCCAAACCCTAACCCTAACACGTACGCTAATCCTAACCCGTACCCTAAACCAATCCCTAACCCTAAAACTAACCCTAACCCTAACCCTAACCCTAACCCATACACTACGCCGTACCCTCACCCGTACCCTAACCCGTACCCTAAGCCGTACCCTAACCCTAACCCTAACCCTAACCTATACACTACGCCGTACCCTCACCCGTACCCTAACCCGTACCCTAAGCCGTACCCTAACCCTAACCCTAACCCTAACCCTAACCCTAACCCATACCCTACGCCGTACCCTAAACCGTACCCTAACCCGTATTCTAAGCCGTACCCTAACCATAACCAACACCCTACACAGTACCCTCACCCGTACCCTCACCCGTACCCTAAGCCATACCCTAACCCTAACACTAACCTATACACTACGCCATACCCTCACCCGTACCCTAACCCGTACCCTAAGCCGTACCCTAACCCTAACCCTAACCCTAAACTATACCCTACGCCGTAACCTCACCCGTACCCTAACCCGTACCCTAAGCCGTACCCTAACCCTAACCCTAACCCTAACCCTAACCCTAACCCATAGCGTACGACATACCCTAACACGTACCCTAACCCGTATCCTAAGCCGTACCCTAACCCTAACCAATACCCTACGCAGTATCCTCACCCATACCCTCACCCGTACCCTAAGGCGTACCCTAACCCTAAACCTAACCCTAACCCCTACCCTATGCCATACCCTCACCTGTACCCTATCCCATAACCTAAGCCGTACCATAACCCTAACACTAACCATAACCCTAACCCATAACCTACGCCGTACCCTCACCCATACCCTAACCCGTATCCTAAGACGTACCCTAACCCTAACCCTAACCCATAACCTACGCCGTACCCTCACCCGTACCCTAACACGTACCCTAAGACGTACGGTAACCCTAACCCTAACACTAACCCTAACCCTAACCCACACTCTACGCCGTACCCTAACCCGTACCCTAACACGTATCCTAAGCCGTACCCTAACCCTAACCAATACCCTACCCAGTACCCTCACCCGTACCCTCACCCGTACCCTAAGCCATACCCTAACCCTAACACTAACCCTAACCCTAACCCTAACCCTAAACTACCCTTGATTGCTTTTGCCTCTATTAGATTTCCTAAGCACTAGTGTTTTAAGGAACAGGTTAAAAAGAAAATCCTAATGTGATTTTTTTATAATGTGTTTATTCTTTATCTTATCCTAGTGACTAAAATCTTCTCCATGGCTGGATCCCTAATAATATTCCTTTACGTGCTAAGTGGTATCTAGAGAGTGGGATAGGATTAATAAATACCCTAATCCTAACGTGTACCCTAACCCTACCCCATACCCTAACCCTAACGCGTACCCTAACCCTAACCCAAAACCTAACCCTAACACGTACGCTAATCCTAACCCGTACCCTAAACCAATCGCTAACCCTAAAACTAACCCTAACCCTAACCCTAACCTTAACCCTTACCCTACGCCGTACCCTCACCCGTACCCTAACCCGTACTCTAAGACGTACCCTAACCCTAACCCTAACCCATACCCTACGCCATACCCTAACCCGTACCCTAACCCGTATCCTAAGCCATATCCTAACCCTAACCAATACCCTACGCAGTACCCTCACCCGTACCCTAAGCCGTACCCTAACCCCAACCCTAAACCTGACTCTAACCCTAACCCCTACCCTACGCCGTACCCTAACCCGTACCCTATCCCATACGCTAAGCCGTACCCTAACCCTAACACTAACACTAACCCTAACCCTAACCCTAACCCATACCCTACGCCGTACCCTCACCCGTAACCTAACCCGTACCCTAAGCCGTACCCTAACACTAACCCTAACCTATACACTACGCCGTACCCTCACCCGTACCCTAACCCGTACCCTAAGCCGTACCCTAACTCTAACCCTAACCCTAACCCTAACCCTTACCCATACCCTGCGCCGTACCCTAACCCATACAATAACCTGTATCCTAAGCCTTAACCTAACCCTAACCAATGACCTACACAGTACCCTCACCCGTACCCTAAGCCATACCCTAACCCTAACCCTAACACTAACCCTAACCCTAAACCCTACCCTATGCCGTACCCTCACCCATACCCTATCCCATACCCTAAGCCGTACCCTAACCCTAACACTAACCCTAACCCTAACCCTAACCCTAAACTACCCTTGACTGCTTTTGCCTCCATTAGATTTCCTAAGCACTAGTGTTTTAAGGAACAGGTTAAAAAGAAAATCCTAATGTGATTTTTTTATAATGTGTTTATTCTTTATCTTATCCTAGTGACTAAAATCTTCTCCATGGCTGGACCCTAAATAATATTCCTTTACGTGCTAAGTGGTATCTAGAGAGTGGGATAGGTTTAATAAATACCCTAATCCTAACGCGTACCCTAACCCTAACCCATACCCTAACCCTAACGCGTACCCTAACCCTAACCTAAACCCTAACCCTAACACGTACGCTAATCCTAACCCGTACCCTAAACCAATCCCTAACCCTAAAACTAACCCTAACCCTAACCCTAACCCTAACCCATACGCTACGCCGTACCCTCACCCATACCCTAACCCGTATCCTAAGCCGTACCCTAACCCTAAACCTAACCCTAACCCCTACCCTACGCCGTACCCTCACCCGTACCCTAACCCGTACCAAAAGCCTTACCCTAACCCTAACCCTAACCCTCACCCATACCCAACGCCGTAACCTAACCCATATCCTAACCCGTATCCTAAGCCGTACCCTAACCCTAACCAATAACCTACGCAGTACCCTCACCAGTAACCTCACCCGTATCCTAAGCCCTACCCTAACCCTAACCCTAACCCTAACCCTAAACTACCCTTTACTGCTTTTGCCTCCATTAGATTTCCTAAACACTAGTGTTTTAAGGAACAGGTTAAAAAGAAAACCTTATGTGATTTTTTTATAATATGTTTATTCCTTATCTTATCCTAGTGACTAAAATTTTCTCCATGGCTGAATTCCAAATAATATTCCTTTACGTGCTAAGTGGTATCTAGAGAGTGGGATAGGTTTAATAAATACCCTAATCCTAACGTGTACCCTAAACCTAACCCATACCCTAACCCTAACGCGTACCCTAACCCTAACCAAAACCCTAACCCGAACAAGTATGCTAATCCTAACCCGTACCCTAAACCAATCCCTAACCCTAAAACTAACCCTAACCCTAACCCTAACCCTAACCCTAACCCTAACCCTAACCCATAACCTACGCCGTACCCTCACCCGTACCCTAAACCGTATCCTAAGCCGTACCCTAACCCTAACCCTAACCCTAACCCTAACCGCTACCCTACGCCGTACCCTATCCCATACCCTAAGCGGTACCCTAAACCTAACACTAACCCTAAACCTAACCCTAACCCCTACCCTACGCCGTAAACTCACCCGTAACCTATCCCATACCCTAAGCCGTACCCTAACCCTAACACTAACCCTAACCCTAAACCTAACCCCTACCCTACGCCGTACCCTCACCCGTACCCTATCCCATACCCTAAGCCGTACCCTAACCCTAACCCTAACCCTAACCTATACACTACGCCATACCCTCACCCGTACCCTAACCCTTACCCTAAGCCGTACCCTAACCATAACCAACACCCTACACAGTACCCTCACCCGTACCCTCACCCGTACCCTAAGCCATACCCTAACCCTAACCCTAACCTATACACTACGCCATACCCTCACCCGTACCCTAACCCGTACCCTAAGCCGTACCCTAACCCTAACCCTAACCCTAAACTATACCCTACGCCGTAACCTCACCCGTACCCTAACCCGTACCCTAAGCCGTACCCTAACCCTAACCCTAACCCTAACCCTAACCCTAACCCATAGCGTACGCCATACCCTAACACGTACCCTAACCCGTATCCTAAGCCGTACCCTAACCCTAACCAATACCCTACGCAGTATCCTCACCCATACCCTCACCCGTACCCTAAGGCGTACCCTAACCCTAACCCTAACCCTAAACCTAACCCTAACCCCTACCCTATGCCATACCCTCACCTGTACCCTATCCCATAACCTAAGCCGTACCATAACCCTAACACTAACCATAACCCTAACCCATAACCTACGCCGTACCCTCACCCATACCCTAACCCGTATCCTAAGACGTACCCTAACCCTAACCCTAACCCATAACCTACGCCGTACCCTCACCCGTACCCTAACACGTACCCTAAGACGTACGGTAACCCTAACCCTAACACTAACCCTAACCCTAACCCACACTCTACGCCGTACCCTAACCCGTACCCTAACACGTATCCTAAGCCGTACCCTAACCCTAACCAATACCCTACCCAGTACCCTCACCCGTACCCTCACCCGTACCCTAAGCCATACCCTAACCCTAACACTAACCCTAACCCTAACCCTAACCCTAAACTACCCTTGATTGCTTTTGCCTCTATTAGATTTCCTAAGCACTAGTGTTTTAAGGAACAGGTTAAAAAGAAAATCCTAATGTGATTTTTTTATAATGTGTTTATTCTTTATCTTATCCTAGTGACTAAAATACTCTCCATGGCTGGATCCCTAATAATATTCCTTTACGTGCTAAGTGGTATCTAGAGAGTGGGATAGGATTAATAAATACCCTAATCCTAACGTGTACCCTAACCCTACCCCATACCCTAACCCTAACCCTAACCCTAACCCTAACCCTAACCCTAACCCTAACCCTAACCCTAACCCGTACCCTAAACCAATCGCTAACCCTAAAACTAACCCTAACCCTAACCCTAACCTTAACCCTTACCCTACGCCGTACCCTCACCCGTACCCTAACCCGTACTCTAAGACGTACCCTAACCCTAACCCTAACCCATACCCTACGCCATACCCTAACCCGTACCCTAACCCGTATCCTAAGCCATATCCTAACCCTAACCAATACCCTACGCCGTACCCTCACCCGTACCCTATCCCATACGCTAAGCCGTACCCTAAGCCTAACACTAACACTAACCCTAACCCTAACCCTAACCCATACCCTACGCCGTACCCTCACCCGTAACCTAACCCGTACCCTAAGCCGTACCCTAACCCTAACCCTAACGTATACACTACGCCGTACCCTCACCCGTACCCTAACCCGTACCCTAAGCCGTACCCTAACTCTAACCCTAACCCTAACCCTAACCCTTACCTATACCCTGCGCCGTACCCTAACCCATACAATAACCTGTATCCTAAGCCTTAACCTAACCCTAACCAATGACCTACACAGTACCCTCACCCGAACCCTAAGCCATACCCTAACCCTAACCCTAACACTAACCCTAACCCTAAACCCTACCCTATGCCGTACCCTCACCCATACCCTATCCCATACCCTAAGCCGTACCCTAACCCTAACACTAACCCTAACCCTAACCCTAACCCTAAACTACCCTTGACTGCTTTTGCCTCCATTAGATTTCCTAAGCACTAGTGTTTTAAGGAACAGGTTAAAAAGAAAATCCTAATGTTATTTTTTTATAATGTGTTTATTCTTTATCTTATCCTAGTGACTAAAATCTTCTCCATGGCTGGACCCTAAATAATATTCCTTTACGTGCTAAGTGGTATCTAGAGAGTGGGATAGGTTTAATAAATACCCTAATCCTAACGCGTACCCTAACCCTAACCCATACCCTAACCCTAACGCGTACCCTAACCCTAACCCAAACCCTAACCCTAACACGTACGCTAATCCTAACCCGTACCCTAAACCAATCCCTAACCCTAAAACTAACCCTAACCCTAACCCTAACCCTAACCCATACGCTACGCCGTACCCTCACCCATACCCTAACCCGTATCCTAAGCCGTACCCTAACCCTAAACCTAACCCTAACCCCTACCCTACGCCGTACCCTCACCCGTACCCTAACCCGTACCCAAAGCCTTACCCTAACCCTAACCCTAACCCTCACCCATACCCAACGCCGTAACCTAACCCATATCCTAACCCGTATCCTAAGCCGTACCCTAACCCTAACCAATAACCTACGCAGTACCCTCACCAGTAACCTCACCCGTATCCTAAGCCCTACCCTAACCCTAACCCTAACCCTAACCCTAAACTACCCTTTACTGCTTTTGCCTCCATTAGATTTCCTAAACACTAGTGTTTTAAGGAACAGGTTAAAAAGAAAACCTTATGTGATTTTTTTATAATGTGTTTATTCTTTATCTTATCCTAGTGACTAAAATTTTCTCCATGGCTGAACCCCAAATAATATTCCTTTACGTGCTAAGTGTTATCTAGAGAGTGGGATAGGTTTAATAAATACCCTAAGCCTAACGTGTACCCTAAACCTAACCCATACCCTAACCCTAACGCGTACCCTAACCCTAACCAAAACCCTAACCCGAACAAGTATGCTAATCCTAACCCGTACCCTAAACCAATCCCTAACCCTAAAACTAACCCTAACCCTAACCCTAACCCTAACCCTAACCCTAACCCATAACCTACGCCGTACCCTCACCCGTACCCTAAACCGTATCCTAAGCCGTACCCTAACCCTAACCCTAACCCTAACCCTAACCGCTACCCTACGCCGTACCCTATCCCATACCCTAAGCGGTACCCTAAACCTAACACTAACCCTAAACCTAACCCTAACCCCTACCCTACGCCGTAAACTCACCCGTAACCTATCCCATACCCTAAGCCGTACCCTAACCCTAACACTAACCCTAACCCTAAACCTAACCCCTACCCTACGCCGTACCCTCACCCGTACCCTATCCCATACCCTAAGCCGTACCCTAACCCTAACCCTAACCCTAACCTATACACTACGCCATACCCTCACCCGTACCCTAACCCTTACCCTAAGCCGTACCCTAACCATAACCAACACCCTACACAGTACCCTCACCCGTACCCTCACCCGTACCCTAAGCCATACCCTAACCCTAACCCTAACCTATACACTACGCCATACCCTCACCCGTACCCTAACCCGTACCCTAAGCCGTACCCTAACCCTAACCCTAACCCTAAACTATACCCTACGCCGTAACCTCACCCGTACCCTAACCCGTACCCTAAGCCGTACCCTAACCCTAACCCTAACCCTAACCCTAACCCTAACCCATAGCGTACGCCATACCCTAACACGTACCCTAACCCGTATCCTAAGCCGTACCCTAACCCTAACCAATACCCTACGCAGTATCCTCACCCATACCCCCACCCGTACCCTAAGGCGTACCCTAACCCTAACCCTAACCCTAAACCTAACCCTAACCCCTACCCTATGCCATACCCTCACCTGTACCCTATCCCATAACCTAAGCCGTACCATAACCCTAACACTAACCATAACCGTAACCCATAACCTACGCCGTACCCTCACCCATACCCTAACCCGTATCCTAAGACGTACCCTAACCCTAACCCTAACCCATAACCTACGCCGTACCCTCACCCGTACCCTAACACGTACCCTAAGACGTACGGTAACCCTAACCCTAACACTAACCCTAACCCTAACCCACACTCTACGCCGTACCCTAACCCGTACCCTAACACGTATCCTAAGCCGTACCCTAACCCTAACCAATACCCTACCCAGTACCCTCACCCGTACCCTCACCCGTACCCTAAGCCATACCCTAACCCTAACACTAACCCTAACCCTAACCCTAACCCTAAACTACCCTTGATTGCTTTTGCCTCTATTAGATTTCCTAAGCACTAGTGTTTTAAGGAACAGGTTAAAAAGAAAATCCTAATGTGATTTTTTTATAATGTGTTTATTCTTTATCTTATCCTAGTGACTAAAATCTTCTCCATGGCTGGATCCCTAATAATATTCCTTTACGTGCTAAGTGGTATCTAGAGAGTGGGATAGGATTAATAAATACCCTAATCCTAACGTGTACCCTAACCCTACCCCATACCCTAACCCTAACCCTAACCCTAACCCTAACCCTAACCCTAACCCTAACCCGTACCCTAAACCAATCGCTAACCCTAAAACTAACCCTAACCCTAACCCTAACCTTAACCCTTACCCTACGCCGTACCCTCACCCGTACCCTAACCCGTACTCTAAGACGTACCCTAACCCTAACCCTAACCCATACCCTACGCCATACCCTAACCCGTACCCTAACCCGTATCCTAAGCCATATCCTAACCCTAACCAATACCCTACGCAGTACCCTCACCCGTACCCTCACCCGTACCCTCACCCGTACCCTATCCCATACGCTAAGCCGTACCCTAACCCTAACACTAAAACTAACCCTAACCCTAACCCTAACCCATACCCTACGCCGTACCCTCACCCGTAACCTAACCCGTACCCTAAGCCGTACCCTAACCCTAACCCTAACGTATACACTACGCCGTACCCTCACCCGTACCCTAACCCGTACCCTAAGCCGTACCCTAACTCTAACCCTAACCCTAACCCTAACCCTTACCTATACCCTGCGCCGTACCCTAACCCATACAATAACCTGTATCCTAAGCCTTAACCTAACCCTAACCAATGACCTACACAGTACCCTCACCCGTACCCTAAGCCATACCCTAACCCTAACCCTAACACTAACCCTAACCCTAAACCCTACCCTATGCCGTACCCTCACCCATACCCTATCCCATACCCTAAGCCGTACCCTAACCCTAACACTAACCCTAACCCTAACCCTAACCCTAAACTACCCTTGACTGCTTTTGCCTCCATTAGATTTCCTAAGCACTAGTGTTTTAAGGAACAGGTTAAAAAGAAAATCCTAATGTGATTTTTTTATAATGTGTTTATTCTTTATCTTATCCTAGTGACTAAAATCTTCTCCATGGCTGGACCCTAAATAATATTCCTTTACGTGCTAAGTGGTATCTAGAGAGTGGGATAGGTTTAATAAATACCCTAATCCTAACGCGTACCCTAACCCTAACCCATACCCTAACCCTAACGCGTACCCTAACCCTAACCCAAACCCTAACCCTAACACGTACGCTAATCCTAACCCGTACCCTAAACCAATCCCTAACCCTAAAACTAACCCTAACCCTAACCCTAACCCTAACCCATACGCTACGCCGTACCCTCACCCATACCCTAACCCGTATCCTAAGCCGTACCCTAACCCTAAACCTAACCCTAACCCCTACCCTACGCCGTACCCTCACCCGTACCCTAACCCGTACCCAAAGCCTTACCCTAACCCTAACCCTAACCCTCACCCATACCCAACGCCGTAACCTAACCCATATCCTAACCCGTATCCTAAGCCGTACCCTAACCCTAACCAATAACCTACGCAGTACCCTCACCAGTAACCTCACCCGTATCCTAAGCCCTACCCTAACCCTAACCCTAACCCTAACCCTAAACTACCCTTTACTGCTTTTGCCTCCATTAGATTTCCTAAACACTAGTGTTTTAAGGAACAGGTTAAAAAGAAAACCTTATGTGATTTTTTTATAATGTGTTTATTCTTTATCTTATCCTAGTGACTAAAATTTTCTCCATGGCTGAACCCCAAATAATATTCCTTTACGTGCTAAGTGGTATCTAGAGAGTGGGATAGGTTTAATAAATACCCTAAGCCTAACGTGTACCCTAAACCTAACCCATACCCTAACCCTAACGCGTACCCTAACCCTAACCAAAACCCTAACCCGAACAAGTATGCTAATCCTAACCCGTACCCTAAACCAATCCCTAACCCTAAAACTAACCCTAACCCTAACCCTAACCCTAACCCTAACCCATAACCTACGCCGTACTCTCACCCGTACCCTAAACCGTATCCTAAGCCGTACCCTAACCCTAACCCTAAACCTAACCCTAACCGCTACCCTACGCCGTACCCTATCCCATACCCTAAGCGGTACCCTAAACCTAACACTAACCCTAAACCTAACCCTAACCCCTACCCTACGCCGTACCCTCACCCTTAACCTATCCCATACCCTAAGCCGTACCCTAACCCTAACACTAACCCTAACCCTAAACCTAACCCCTACCCTACGCCGTACCCTCACCCGTACCCTATCCCTTACCCTAAGCCGTACCCTAACCCTAACCCTAACCCTAACCTATACACTACGCCGTACCCTCACCCGTACCCTAACCCGTATCCTAAGCCGTACCCTAACCCTAACCCTAACCCTAAACTATACCCTACGCCGTACCCTAACCCGTACCCTAACCCGTATTCTAAGCCGTACCCTAACCATAACCAATACCCTACACAGTACCCTCACCCGTACCCTCACCCGTACCCTAAGCCATACCCTAACCCTAACCCTAACCCTAACCTATACACTACACCATACCCTCACCCGTACCCTAACCCGTACCCTAAGCCGTACCCTAACCCTAACCCTAACCCTAAACCATACGCTACGCCGTACCCTCACCCGTACCCTAACCCGTATCCTAAGCCGTACCCTAACCCTAACCCTAACCCTAACCCTAACCCATAACCTACGCCGTACCCTCACCCGTACCCTAACACGTACCCTAAGACGTACCGTAACCCTAACCCTAACACTAACCCTAACCCTAACCCACACTCTACGCCGTAACCTAACCCGTACCCTAACACGTATCCTAAGCTGTACCCTAACCCTAACCAATACCCTACGCAGTACCCTCACCCGTACCCTCACCCTAACCCTAAGCCATACCCTAACCCTAACCCTAACCCTAACCCTAACCCCTACCCTACGCCGTACCCTCACCCGTACCCTATCCCATACGCTAAGCCGTACCCTAACCCTAACAGTAACACTAACCCTAACCCTAACCCATAACCTACGCCATACCCTCACCCGTACCCTAACCCGTATCCTAAGACGTACCGTAACCCTAACCAATACCCTACGCAGTATCCTTACCCATACCCTCACCCGTACCCTAAGCCGTACCCTAACCCTCACCCTAACCCTAACCCTAACCCATACCCTATGCCATACCCTCACCTGTACCCTATTCCATAACCTAAGCCGTACCCTAACCCTAACCCTAACCCTAACCGTAAACCATACGCTACGCCGTACCTTCACCCGTACCCTAACCCGTATCCTAAGCCGTACCCTAACCCTAACCCTAACCCTAACACTAACCCTAACCCTAACCCTAACCCATACCCTACGCCATACCTTAACCCGTACCCTAACCCGTATCCTAAGCCGTATCCTAAACCTAACCAATACCCTACGCAGTACCCTCACCCGTACCCTCACCCGTACCCTAAGCCGTACCCTAACCCCAACCCTAACCCTAACTCTAACCCTAACCCCTACCCTACGCCGTACCCTCACCCGTACCCTATCCCATACGCTAAGCCGTACCCTAACCCTAACACTAACACTAACCCTAACCCTAACCCTAACCCTAAACCATACCCTATGCCGTACACTCACCCATAACCTAACCCGTACCCTAAGCCGTACCCTAACCCTAACCCTAAACTATACACTATGCCGTACCCTCACCCGTACCCTAACCCGTACCCTAAGCCGTACCCTAACCCATACAATAACCTGTATCCTAAGCCTTAACCTAACCCTAACCAATGACCTACACAGTACCCTCACCCGTACCCTAAGCCATACTCTAACCCTAACCCTAACACTAACCCTAATCCTAAACCCTACCCTATGCCGTACCCTCACCCATACCCTATCCCATACCCTAAGCCGTACCCTAACCCTAACACTAACCCTAACCCTAACCCTAACCCTAAACTACCCTTGACTGCTTTTGCCTCCATTAGAATTCCTAAGCACGAGTGTTTTAAGGAACAGGTTAAAAAGAAAACCTTATGTGATTTTTTTATAATGTGTTTATTCTTTATCTTATCCTAGTGACGAAAATCTTCTCCATGGCTGGACCCTAAATAATATTCCTTTACGTGCTAAGTGGTATCTAGAGAGTGGGATAGGTTTAATAAATACCCTAATCCTAACGTGTACCCTAAACCTAACCCATACCCTAACTCTAACGCGTACCCTAACCCTAACCAAAACCCTAACCCGAACAAGTATGCTAATCCTAAACCTTACCCTAAACCAATCCCTAACCCTAAAACTAACCCTAACCCTAACCCTAACCCTAACCCATAACCTACGCCGTACCCTCACCCGTACCCTAACCCGTACCCTAAGCCGTACCCTAACCCTAACCCTAACCCTAACCCTAACCCTAACCCATACCCTACGCCGTACCCTAAACCGTACCCTAACCCGTATTCTAAGCCGTACCCTAACCATAACGAATACCCTAAACAGTACCCTCACCCGTACCCTAAGCCGTACCCTAACCCTAACCCTAACCCTAACCCCTACCCTACGCCGTACCCTCACCCGTACCCTATGCCATACCCTAAGCCGTACCCTAAACCTAACACTAACCCTAACCCTAACCCTAACCCTAAACTACCCTTGATTGCTTTTGCCTCTATAAGATTTCCTAAGCACTAGTGTTTTAAGGAACAGGTTAAAAAGAAAATACTAATGTGATTTTTTTATAATGTGTTTATTCTTTATCTTATCCTAGTGACTAAAATCTTCTCCATGGCTGTTTCCCTAATAATATTCGTTACGTGCTAAGTGGTATCTAGAGAGTGGGATAGGTTTAATAAATACCCTAATCCTAACGTGTACCCTAACCCTAACCCATACCCTAACCCTAACGCGTACCCTAACCCTAACCCAAAAGCTAACCCTAACACGTACGCTAATCCTAACCCGTACCCTAAACCAAACCCTAACCCTAAAACTAACCCTAACCCTAACCCTAACCCTAACCCTTACCCTACACCGTACCCTCACCCGTACCCTAACCCGTACCCTAAGACGTACCCTAACACTAACCCTAACCCATACACTACGCAGTACCCTCACCCGTACCCTCACCCGTACCCTAAGCCGTACCCTAACCCCAACCCTAACCCTAACTCTAATCCTAACCCCTACCCTACGCCGTACCCTCACCCGTACCCTATCCCATACGCTAAGCCGTACCCTAACCCTAACACTAACACTAACCCTAACCCTAACCCTAACCCATACCCTACGCCGTACCCTCACCCGTAACCTAACCCGTACCCTAAGCCGTACCCTAACCCTAACCCTAACCTATACACTACGCCGTACCCTCACCCGTACCCTAACCCGTACCCTAAGCCGTACCCTAACTCTAACCCTAACCCTAACCCTAACCCTTACCCATACCCTGCACCGTACCCTAACCCATACAATAACCTGTATCCTAAGCCTTAACCTAACCCTAACCAATGACCTACACAGTACCCTCACCCGTACCCTAAGCCATACCCTAACCCTAACCCTAACACTAACCCTAACCCTAACCCCTACCCTACGCCGTACCCTCACCCGTACCCTATCCCATACCCTAAGCCGTACCCTAACCCTAACACTAACCCTAACCCTAACCCTAACCCTAAACTACCCTTGACTGCTTTTGCCTCCATTAGATTTCCTAAGCACTAGTGTTTTAAGGAACAGGTTAAAAAGAAAATCCTAATGTGATTTTTTTATAATGTGTTTATTCTTTATCTTATCCTAGTAACGAAAATCTTCTCCATGGCTGGACCCTAAATAATATTCCTTTACGTGCTAAATGGTATCTAGAGAGTGGGATAGGTTTAATAAATACCCTAATCCTAACGTGTACCCTAACCCTAACCCACACCCTAACCCTATTGCGTACCCTAACCCTAACCCAAACCCTAACCCTAACACTTACACTAATCCTAACCCGTACCCTAAACCAATCCCTAACCCTAAAACTAACCCTAACCCTAACCCTAACCCTAACCCATACGCTACGCCGTACCCTCACCCATACCCTAACCCGTATCCTAAGCCGTACCCTAACCCTAAACCTAACCCTAACCTCTACCCTACGCCGTACCCTCACCCGTACCCTAACCCGTACCCAAAGCCTTACCCTAACCCTAACCCTAACCCTCACCCATACCCAACGCCGTAACCTAACCCATATCCTAACCCGTATCCTAAGCCGTACCCTAACCCTAACCAATAACCTACGCAGTACCCTCACCAGTACCCTCACCCGTATCCTAAGCCCTACCCTAACCCTAACCCTAACCCTAACCCTAAACTACCCTTTACTGCTTTTGCCTCCTTTAGATTTCCTAAACACTAGTGTTTTAAAGAACAGGTTAAAAAGAAAATCCTAATGTGATTTTTTTATAATGTGTTTATTCTTTATCTTATCCTAGTGACTAAAATCTTCTCCATGGCTGGACCCCAAATAATATTCCTTTACGTGCTAAGTGGTATCCAGAGAGTGGGATAGGTTTAATAAATACCCTAATCCTAACGTGTACCCTAACCCTAACCCATACCCTAACCCTAACACGTACCCTAACCCTAACCCAAACCCTAACCCTAACACGTACGCTAATCCTAACCCGTACCCTAAACCAATCCCTAACCCTAAAACTAACCCTAACCCTAACCCTAACCCTAACCCATACGCTACGCCGTACCCTCAACCATACCCTAACCCGTATCCTAAGCCGTACCCTAACCCTAAACCTAACCCTAACCCCTACCCTACGCTGTACCCTCACCCGTACCCTAACCCGTACCCAAAGCCTTACCCTAACCCTAACCCTAACCCTAACCCTAAACTACCCTTTACTGCTTTTGCCTCCATTAGATTTCCTAAACACTAGTGTTTTAAGGAACAGGTTAAAAAGAAAACCTTATGTGATTTTTTTATAATGTGTTTATTCTTTATCTTATCCTAGTGACTAAAATTTTCTCCATGGCTGAACTCCAAATAATATTCCTTTACGTGCTAAGTGGTATCTAGAGAGCGGGATAGGTTTAATAAATACCCTAATCCTAACGTGTACCCTAAACCTAACCCATACCCTAACCCTAACGCGTACCCTAACCCTAACCAAAACCCTAACCCGAACAAGTATGCTAATCCTAACCCGTACCCTAAACCAATCCCTAACCCTAAAACTAACCCTAACCCTAACCCTAACCCTAACCCTAACCCTAACCCATAACCTACGCCGTACCCTCACCCGTACCCTAAACCGTATCCTAAGCCGTACCCTAACCCTAACCCTAACCGCTACCCTACGCCGTACCCTATCCCATACCCTAAGCGGTACCCTAAACCTAACACTAACCCTAAACCTAACCCTAACCCCTACCCTACGCCGTACCCTCACCCGTAACCTATCCCATGCCCGAAGCCGTACCCTAACCCTAACACTAACCCTAACCCTAAACCTAACCCCTACCCTACGCCGTACCCTCACCCGTACCCTATCCCATACCCTAAGCCGTACCCTAACCCTAACCCTAACCCTAACCTATAAACTACGCCATACCCTCACCGGTACCCTAACCCTTACCCTAAGCCGTACCCTAACCCTAACCCTAACCCTAACCTATACACTACGCCGTACCCTCACCCGTACCCTAACCCGTATCCTAAGCCGTACGCTAACCCTAACCCTAACCCTAAACTATACCCTACGCCGTACCCTAACCCGTACCCTAACCCGTATTCTAAGCCGTACCCTAACCATAACCAATACCCTACACAGTACCCTCACCCGTACCCTCACACGTACCCTAAGCCATACCCTAACCCTAACCCTAACCCTAACCTATACACTACACCATACCCTCACCCGTACCCTAACCCGTACCCTAAGCCGTACCCTAACCCTAACCCTAACCCTAAACCATACGCTACGCCATACCCTCACCCGTACCCTAACCCGTATCCTAAGCCGTACCCTAACCCTAACCCTAACCCTAAACTATACCCTACGCCGTAACCTCACCCGTACCCTAACCCGTACCCTAAGCCGTACCCTAACCCTAACCCTAACCCTAACCCTAACCCTAACCCTAACCCTAACACATACCGTACGCCATACCCTAACACGTACCCTAACCCGTATCCTAAGACGTACCCTAACCCTAACCAATACCCTACGCAGTATCCTCACCCATACCCTCACCCGTACCCTAAGCCGTACCCTAACCCTAACCCTAACCCTAACCCTAACCCTAACCCCTACCCTATGCCATACCCTCACCTGTACCCTATCCCATAACCTAAGCCGTACCATAACCCTAACACTAACCCTAACCCTAACCCATAACCTACGCCGTACCCTCACCCGTACCCTAACACGTACCCTAAGACGTACCGTAACCCTAACCCTAACACTAACCCTAACCCTAACCCACACTCTACGCCGTACCCTAACCCGTACCCTAACACGTATCCTAAGCCGTACCCTAACCCTAACCAATACCCTACGCAGTACCCTCACCCGTACCCTCACCCGTACCCTAAGCCATACCCTAACCCTAACCCTAACCCCTACCCTATGCCGTACCCTCACCCGTACCCTATCCCATACGCTAAGCCGTACCCTAACCCTAACAGTAACACTAACCCTAACCCTAACCCATAACCTACGCCGTACACTCACCCGTACCCTAACCCGTATCCTAAGACGTACCGTAACCCTAACCAATACCCTACGCAGTATCCTCACCAATACCCTCACCCGTACCCTAAGCCGTACCCTAACCCTAACCCTAACCCTAACCCTAACCCATACCCTATGCCATACCCTCACCTGTACACTATCCCATAACCTAAGCCGTACCCTAACCCTAACCCTAACCCTAACCCATACGCTACGCCGCACCCTCACCCGTACCCTAACCCGTATCCTAAGCCGTACCCTAACCCTAACCCTAACCCTAACCACTACCCTACGCCGTACCCTATCCCATACCCTAAGCGGTACCCTAAACCTAACACTAACCCTAAACCTAACCCTAACCCCTACCCTACGCCGTACCCTCACCCGTACCCTATCCCATAACCTAAGCCGTACCCTAACCCTAACCCTAACCCTAACCTATACACTACGCCGAACCCTCACCCATACCCTAACCCGTACCCTAAGCCGTACCCTAACCCTAACCCTAACCCGAACCCTAACCCTAACCCATACCCTACGCCGTAACCTAAACCGTACCCTAACCCGTATTCTAAGCCGTACCCTAACCATAACCAATACCCTACACAGTATCCTCAACCGTACCCTAACCCGTACCCTAAGCCGTACCCTAACCCTAACCCTAACCCTAAACTATACCCTATGCCATAATCTCACCCGTACCCTAACCCGTACCCTAAGCCGTACCCTAACCCTAACCCTAACCCTAACCCCTACACTACGCCGTACCGTCACCCGTACCCTATCCCATACCCTAAGCCGTACCCTAAACCTAACACTAACCCTAACCCTAACCCTAACCCTAAACTACCCTTGATTGCTTTTGCCTCTATTAGATTTCCTAAGCACTAGTGTTTTAAGGAACAGGTTAAAAAGAAAATACTAATGTGATTTTTTTATAATGTGTTTATTCTTTATCTTATCCTAGTGACTAAAATCTTCTCCATGGCTGTATCCCTAATAATATTCCTTTACGTGCTAAGTGGTATCTAGAGAGTGGGATAGGTTTAATAAATACCCTAATCCTAACGTGTACCCTAACCCTAACCCATATCCTAACCCTAACGCGTACCCTAACCCTAACCCAAAACCTAACCCTAACACGTACGCTAATCCTAACCCGTACCCTAAACCAAACCCTAACCCTAAAACTAACCCTAACCCGTACCCTAACCCTAACCCTTACCCTACACCGTACCCTCACCCGTACCCTAACCCGTACCCTAAGACGTACCCTAACCCTAACCCTAAACCATACACTACGCCGTACCCTCACACGTACCCTAACCCGTATCCTAAGCCGTACCCTAAGCCTAACCCTAACCCTAACCCTAACCCTAACCCATACCCTACGCCATACCCTAACCCGTACCCTAACCCGTATCCTAAGCCATATCCTAACCCTAACCAATACCCTACGCAGTACCCTCACCCGTACCCTAAGCCTTACCCTAACCCCAACCCTAACCCTAACTCTAACCCTAACCCCTACCCTACGCCGTACCCTCACCCGTACCCTATCCCATACGCTAAGCCGTACCCTAACCCTAACACTAACACTAACCCTAACCCTAACCCACACTCTACGCCGTACCCTAACCCGTACCCTAACACGTATCCTAAGCCGTACCCTAACCCTAACCAATACCCTACGCAGTACCCTCACCCGTACCCTCACCCGTACCCTCACCCGTACCCTAAGCCATACCCTAACCATAACCCTAACCCTAACCCTAACCCCTACCCTACGCCGTACTCTCACCCGTACCCTATCCCATACCCTAAGCCGTACCCTAACCCTAACACTAACCCTAACCCTAACCCTAACCCTAAACTACCCTTGATTGCTTTTGCCTCTATTAGATTTCCTAAGCACTAGTGTTTTAAGGAACAGGTTAAAAAGAAAATCCTAATGTGATTTTTTTATAATGTGTTTATTCTTTATCTTATCCTAGTGACTAAAATCTTCTCCATGGCTGGATCCCTAATAATATTCCTTTACGTGCTAAGTGGTATCTAGAGAGTGGGATAGGTTTAATAAATACCCTAATCCTAACGTGTACCCTAACCCTAACCCATACCCTAACCCTAACGCGTACCCTAACCCTAACCCAAAACCTAACCCTAACACGTACGCTAATCCTAAGCCGTACCCTAAACCAATCCCTAACCCTAAAACTAACCCTAACCCTAACACTAACCCTAACCCTTACCCTACGCCGTACCCTCACCCGTACCCTAACCCGTAGCCTAAGACGTACCCTAACCCTAACCCTAACCCATACGCTACGCCGTACCCTCACCCGTACCCTAACCGGTATCCTAAGCCGTACCCTAACCCTAACCCTAACCCTAACCCTAACCCTAACCCATACCCTACGCCATACCCTAACCCGTATCCTAACCCGTATCCTAAGCCGTATCCTAACCCTAACCAATACCCTACGCAGTACCCTCACCCGTACCCTCACCCGTACCCTAAGCCGTACCCTAACCCCAACCCTAACCCTAACTCTAACCCTAACCCCTACCCTACGCCGTACCCTCACCCGTACCCTATCCCATACGCTAAGCCGTACCCTAACCCTAACACTAACACTAAACCTAACCCTAACCCTAACCCATACGCTACGCCGTACCCTCACCCGTAACCTAACCCGTACCCTAAGCCGTACCCTAACCCTAACCCTAACCTATACACTACGCCATACCCTCACCCGTACCCTAACCCGTACCCTAAGCCGTACCCTAACTCTAACCCTAACCCTAACCCTAACCCTTACCCATACCCTGCGCCGTACCCTAACCCATACAATAACCTGTATCCTAAGCCTTAACCTAACCCTAACCAATGACCTACACAGTACCCTCACCCGTACCCTAAGCCATACCCTAACCCTAACCCTAACACTAACCCTAACCCTAAACCCTACCCTATGCCGTACCCTCACCCATACCCTGTCCCATGCCCTAAGCCGTACCCTAACCCTAACACTAACCCTAACCCTAACCCTAACCCTAAACTACCCTTGACTGCTTTTGCCTCCATTAGATTTCCTAAGCAGTAGTGTTTTAAGGAACAGGTTAAAAAGAAAATCCTAATGTGATTTTTTTATAATGTGATTATTCTTTATCTTATCCTAGTGACGAAAATATTCTCCATGGCTGGACCCTAAATAATATTCCTTTACGTGCTAAGTGGTATCTAGAGAGTGGGATAGGTTTAATAAATAACCTAATCCTAACGCGTACCCTAACCCTAACCCATACCCTAACCCTAACGCGTACCCTAACCCTAACCCAAACCCTAACCCTAACACGTACGCTAATCCTAACCGGTACCCTAAACCAATCCCTAACCCTAAAACTAACCCTAACCCTAACCCTAACCCTAACCCATACGCTAAGCCGTACCCTCACCCATACCCTAACCCGTATCCTAAGCCGTACCCTAACCCTAAACCTAACCCTAACCTCTACCCTACGCCGTACCCTCACCCGTACCCTAACCCGTACCCAAAGCCTTACCCTAACCCTAACCCTCACCCATACCCAACGCCGTAACCTAACCCATATCCTAACCCGTATCCTAAGCCGCACCCTAACCCTAACCAATAACCTACGCAGTACCCTCACCAGTAACCTCACCCGTATCCTAAGCCCTACCCTAACCCTAACCCTAACCCTAACCGCTACCCTATGCCGTACCCTATCCCATACCCTAAGCGGTACCCTAAACCTAACACTAACCCTAAACCTAACCCTAACCCTAACCCTAACCCATACCCTACGCCGTACCCTAAACCGTACCCTAACCCGTATTCTAAGCCGTACCCTAACCATAACCAATACCCTACACAGTACCCTCACCCGTACCCTCACCCGTACCCTAAGCCATACCCTAACCCTAACCCTAACCCTAACCTATACACTACGCCATACCCTCACCCGTACCCTAACCCGTACCCTAAGCCGTACCCTAACCCTAACCCTAACCCTAAACTATACCCTACGCCGTAACCTCACCCGTACCCTAACCCGTACCCTAAGCCGTACCCTAACCCTAACCCTAACCCTAACCCTAACCCTAACCCTAACCCATATCGTACGCCATACCCTAACACGTACCCTAACCCGTATCCTAAGCCGTACCCTAACCCTAACCAATACACTACGCAGTATCCTCACCCATACCCTCACCCGTACCCTAAGGCGTACCCTAACCCTAACCCTAACCCTAAACCTAACCCTAACCCCTACCCTATGCCATACCCTCACCTGTACCCTATCCCATAACCTAAGCCGTACCATTACCCTAACACTAACCCTAACCCTAATCCATAACCTACGCCGTACCCTCACCCATACCCTAACCCGTATCCTAAGCCGTACCCTAACCCTAACCCTAACCCTAACCCATAACCTACGCCGTACCCTCACCCGTACCCTAACACGTACCCTAAGACGTACCGTAACCCTAACCCTAACACTAACCCTAACCCTAACCCACACTCTACGCCGTACCCTAACCCGTACCCTAACACGTATCCTAAGCCGTACCCTAACCCTAACCAATACCCTACGCAGTACCCTCACCCGTACCCTCACCCGTACCCTAAGCCATACCCTAACCATAACCCTAACCCTAACCCTAACCCCTACCCTACGCCGTACCCTCACCCGTACCCTATCCCATACCCTAAGCCGTACCCTAACCCTAACACTAACCCTAACCCTAACCCTAACCCTAAACTACCCTTGATTGCTTTTGCCTCTATTAGATTTCCTAAGCACTAGTGTTTTAAGGAACAGGTTAAAAAGAAAATCCTAATGTGATTTTTTTATAATGTGTTTATTCTTTATCTTATCCTAGTGACTAAAATCTTCTCCATGGCTGGATCCCTAATAATATTCCTTTACGTGCTAAGTGGTATCTAGAGAGTGGGATAGGTTTAATAAATACCCTAATCCTAACGTGTACCCTAACCCTAACGCGTACCTTAACCCTATCCCAAAACCTAACCCTAACACGTACGCTAATCCTAACCCGTACCCTAAACCAATCCCTAACCCTAAAACTAACCCTAACCCTAAACCTAACCCTAACCGTTACCCTACGCCGTACCCTCACCCGTACCCTAACCCGTAGCCTAAGACGTACCCTAAACCTAACCCTAACCCATACGCTACGCCGTACCCTCACCCGTACCCTAACCCGTATCCTAAGCCGTACCCTAACCCTAACCCTAACCCTAACCCATACCCTAAGCCATACCTAACCCGTACCCTAACCCGTATCCTAAGCCATATCCTAACCCTAACCAATACCCTACGCAGTACCCTCACCCGTACCCTCACCCGTACCCTAAGCCGTACCCTAACCCCAACCCTAACCCTAACTCTAACCCTAACCCCTACCCTACGCCGTACCCTCACCCGTACCCTATCCCATACGCTAAGCCGTACCCTAACGCTAACTCTAACACTAACCCTAACCCTAACCCTAACCCATACCCTACGCCGTACCCTCACCCGTAACCTAACCCGTACCCTAAGCCGTACCCTAATCCTAACCCTAACCTATACACTACGCCGTACCCTCACCCGTACCCTAACCCGTACCCTAAGCCGTACCCTAACTCTAACCCTAACCCTAACCCTAACCCTTAGCCATACCCTGCGCCGTACCCTAACCCATACAATAAACTATATCCTAAGCCTTAACCTAACCCTAACCAATGACCTACACAGTACCCTCACCCGTACCCTAAGCCATACCCTAACCCTAACCCTAACACTAACCCTAACCCTAAACCCTACCCTATGCCGTACCCTCACCCATACCCTATCCCATACCCTAAGCCGTACCCTAACCCTAACACTAACCCTAACCCTAACCCTAACCCTAAACTACCCTTGACTGCTTTTGCCTCCATTAGATTTCCTAAGCACTAGTGTTTTAAGGAACAGGTTAAAAAGAAAATCCTAATGTGATTTTTTTATAATGTGTTTATTCTTTATCTTATCCTAGTGACTAAAATCTTCTCCATGGCTGTACCCTAAATAATATTCCTTTACGTGCTAAGTGGTATCTACAGAGTGGGATAGGTTTAATAAATACCCTAATCCTAACGCGTACCCTAACCCTAACCCATACCCTAACCCTAACGCGTACCCTAACCCTAACCCAAACCCTAACCCTAACACGTACGCTAATCCTAACCCATACCCTATACCAATCCCTAACCCTAAAACTAACCCTAACCCTAACCCTAACCCATACGCTACGCCGTACCCTCACCCATACCCTAACCTGTATCCTAAGCCGTACCCTAACCCTAAACCTAACCCTAACCTCTACCCTACGCCGTACCCTCACCCGTACCCTAACCCGTACCCAAAGCCTTACCCTAACCCTAACCCTAACCCTCACCCATATCCAACGCCGTAACCTAACCCATATCCTAACCCGTATCCTAAGCCGTACCCTAACCCTAACCAATAACCTACGCAGTACCCTCACCAGTAACCTCACCCGTATCCTAAGCCCTACCCTAACCCTAACCCTAACCCTAACCCTAAACTACCCTTGACTGCTTTTGCCTCCATTAGATTTCCTAAACACTAGTGTTTAAGGAACAGGTTAAAAAGAAAACCTTATGTGATTTTTTTATAATGTGTTTATTCTTTATCTTATCCTAGTGACGAAAATCTTCTCCATGGCTGAACCCCAAATAATATTCCTTTACGTGCTAAGTGGTATCTAGAGAGTGGGATAGGTTTAATAAATACCCTAATCCTAACGTGTACCCTTAACCTAACCCATACCCTAACCCTAACGCGTACCCTAACCCTAACCAAAACCCTAACCCGAACAAGTATGCTAATCCTAACCCCTACCCTAAACCAATCCCTAACCCTAAAACTAACCCTAACCCTAACCCTAACCCTAACCCATAACCTACGCCGTACCCTCACCCGTACCCTAACCCGTATCCTAAGCCGTACCCTAACCCTAACCCTAACCCTAACCCTAACCGCTACCCTACGCCGTACCCTATCCCATACCCTAAGCGGTACCCTAAACCTAACACTAACCCTAAACCTAACCCTAACCCCTACCCTACGCCGTACCCTCACCCGTAACCTATCCCATAACCTAAGCCGTACCCTAACCCTAACACTAACCCTAACCCTAAACCTAACCCCTATCCTACGTCGTACCCTCACCCGTACCCTATCCCATACCCTAAGCCGTACCCTAACCCTAACCCTAACCCTAACCTATACACTACGCCATACCCTCACCCGTACCCTAACCCGTACCCTAAGCCGTACCCTAACCCTAACCCTAACCCTAACCCTAACCCTAACACATACCCTACGCTGTACCCTAACCCGTACCCTAACCCGTATTCTAAGCCGTACCCTAACCATAACCAATACCCTACACAGTACCCTCACCCGTACCCACACCCGTACCCTAAGCCATACCGTAACCCTAACCCTAACCCTAACCTATACACTACACCATACCCTCACCCGTACCCTAACCCGTACCCTAAGCCGTACCCTAACCCTAACCCTAACCCTAAACCATACGCTACGCCGTACCCTCACCCGTACCCTAACCCGTATCCTAAGCCGTACCCTAACCCTAACCCTAACCCTAAACTATACCCTACGCCGTAACCTCACCCGTACCCTAACCCGAACCCTAAGCCGTACCCTAACCCTAACCGTAACCCTAACCCTAACCCTAACCCTAACCCATACCGTACGCCATACCCTAACACGTACCCTAACCCATATCCTAAGCCGTACCCTAACCCTAACCAATACCCTACGCAGTATCCTCACCCATACCCTCACCCGTACCCTAAGCCGTACCCTAAACCTAACCCTAACCCTAACCCTAACCCTAACCCCTACCCTATGCCATACCCTCACCTGTACCCTATCCCATAACCTAAGCCGTACCATAACCCTAACACTAACCCTAACCCTAACCCATAACCTACGCCGTACCCTCACCCGTACCCTAACCCGTATCCTAAGCCGTACCCTAACCCTAACCCTAACCCTAACCCTAACCCATAACCTACGCCGTACCCTCACCCGTACCCTAACACGTACCCTAAGACGTACCGTAACCCTAACCCTAACACTAACCCTAACCCTAACCCACACTCTACGCCGTACCCTAACCCGTACCCTAACACGTATCCTAAGCCGTACCCTAACCCTAACCAATACCCTACGCAGTACCCTCACCCGTACCCTCACCCGTACCCTAAGCCATACCCTAACCCTAACCCTAACCCTAACCCTAACCCCTACCCTACGCCGTACCCTCACCCGTACCCTATCCCATACGCTAAGCCGTACCCTAACCGTAACAGTAACACTAACCCTAACCCTAACTCTAACCCATACCCTACGCCGTACCCTCGCCCATAACCTAATCCGTACCCTAAGCCGTACCCTAACCCTAACCCTAACCTATACACTACGCCGTACCCTCACCCGTTCCCTAACTCGTACCCTAAGCCGTACCCTAACTCTAACCCTAACCCTAACCCTAACCCTTACCCATACCCTGCGTACCCTAATCAATACAATAACCTGTATCCTAAGCCTTAACCTAACCCTAACCAATGACCTACACAGTACCCTCACCCGTACCCTAAGCCATACCCTAACCCTAACCCTAACCCTAAACCCTACCCTATGCCGTACCCTCACCCATACCCTATCCCATACCCTAAGCCGTACCCTAACCCTAACACTAACCCTAACCCTAACCCTAACCCTAAACTTCCCTTGACTGCTCTTGCCTCCATTAGATTTCCTAAGCACTAGTGTTTTAAGGAACAGGTTAAAAAGAAAATCCTAATGTGATTTTTTTATAATGTGTTTATTCTTTATCTTATCCTAGTGACGAAAATCTTCTCCATGGCTGGACCCTAAATAATATTCCTTTACGTGCTAAGTGGTATCTAGAGAGTGGGATAGGTTTAATAAATACCCTAATCCTAACGTGTACCCTAACCCTAACCCATACCCTAACCCTAATGCGTACCCTAACCCTAACCCAAACCCTAACCCTAACACGTACGCTAATCCTAACCCGTACCCTAAACCAATCCCTAACCCTAAACTAACCCTAAACCTAACCCTAACCCTAACCCATACGCTACGCCGTACCCTCACCCATACCCTAACCCGTATCCTAAGCCGTACCCTAATCCTAAACCTAACCCTAACCTCTACCCTACGCCGTACCCTCACCCGTACCCTCACCCGTACCCAAAGCCTTACCCTAACCCTAACCCTAACCCCCACCCATACCCAACGCCGTAACCTAACCCATATCCTAACCCGTATCCTAAGCCGTACCCTAACCCTAACCAATAACCTACGCAGTACCCTCACCAGTACCCTCACCCGTATCCTAAGCCCTACCCTAACCCTAACCCTAACCCTAACCCTAAACTACCCTTTACTGCTTTTGCCTCCATTAGATTTCCTAAACACTAGTGTTTTAAGGAACAGGTTAAAAAGAAAACCTTATGTGATTTTTTTATAATGTGTTTATTCTTTATCTTATCCTAGTGACTAAAATCTTCTCCATGGCTGAACCCCAAATAATATTCCTTTACGTGCTAAGTGGTATCTAGAGAGTGGGATAGGTTTAATAAATACCCTAATCCTAAAGTGTACCCTAAACCTAACCCATACCCTAACCCTAACGCGTACCCTAACCCTAACCAAAACCCTAACCCGAACACGTATGCTAATCCTAACCCGTACCCTAAACCAATCCCTAACCCTAAAACTAACCCTAACCCTAACCCTAACCCTAACCCATAACCTACACCGTACCCTCACCCGTACCCTAACCCGTACCCTAAGCCGTACACTAACCCTAACCCTAACCCTAAACCATACGCTACGCCGTACCCTCACCCGTACCCTAACCCATATCCTAAGCCGTACCCTAACCCTAACCCTAACCCTAAACTATACCCTACTCCGTAACCTCACCCGTACCCTAACCCGTACCCTAAGCCGTACCCTAACCCTAACCCTAACCCTAACCTATACACTACGCCATACCCTCACTCGTACCGTAACCCGTACCCTAAGTCGTACCCTAAACCTAACCCTAACCCTAACCCTAACCCATACCGTACGCCATACCCTAACATGTACCCTAACCCATATCCTAAGCCGTACCCTAACCCTAACCAATACCCTATGCAGTATCCTCACCCATACCCTCACCCGTACCTAAGCCGTACCCTAACCCTAAACCTAACCCTAACCCTAACCCTAAACCCTACCCTATGCCATACCCTCACCTGTACCCTATCCCATAACCTAAGCCGTACCATAACCCTAACACTAACCCTAACCCTAACCCATAACCTACGCCGTACCCTCACCCGTACCCTAGCCCGTATCCTAAGACGTACCGTAACCCTAACCAATACCCTACGCAATATCCTCACCCATACCCTCACCCGTACCCTAAGCCGTACACTAACCCTAACCCTAACCCTAACCCTAACCCTAAACTATACCCTACGCCGTAACCTCACCCGTACCCTAACACGTACCCTCAGCCGTACCCTAACCCTAACCCTAACCCTAACCCTAACCCTAACCCATACCGTACGCCATACCCTAACACGTACCCTAAACCGTAACCTAAGCCGTACCCTAACCCTAACCAATACCCTATGCTGTATCCTCACCCATACCCTCACCCGTTCCCTAAGCCATACCCTAACCCCAACCCTAACCCTAACTCTAACCCTAACCCCTACCCTACGCCGTACCCTCACCCGTACCCTATCCCATACGCTAAGCCGTACCCTAACCCTAACACTAACACTAACCCTAACCCTAACCCTAACCCTAACCCATACCCTACGCCGTACCCTCACCCGTACCCTAACCCGTACCCTAAGCCGTACCCTAACTCTAACCCTAACCCTAACCCTAACCGTTAGCCATACCCTGCGCCGTACCCTAACCCATACAATAACCTGTAGCCTAAGCCTTAACCTAACCCTAACCAATGACCTACACAGTACCCTCACCCGTACCCTAAGCCATACCCTAACCCTAACCCTAACACTAACCCTAACCCTAAACCCTACCCTATGCCGTACCCTCACCCATACCCTATCCCATACCCTAAGCCGTACCCTAACCCTAACACTAACCCTAACCCTAACCCTAACCCTAAACTACCCTTGACTGGTTTTGCCTCCATTAGATTTCCTAAGCACGAGTGTTTTAAGGAACAGGTTAAAAAGAAAATCCTAATGTGATTTTTTTATAATGTGTTTATTCTTTATCTTATCCTAGTAACGAAAATCTTCTCCATGGCTGGACCCTAAATAATATTCCTTTACGTGCTAAGTGGTATCTAGAGAGTGGGATAGGTTTAATAAATACCCTAATCCTAACGTGTACCCTAACCCTAACCCATACCCTAACCCTAATGCGTACCCTAACCCTAACCCAAACCCTAACCTTAACACGTACGCTAATCCTAAGCTGTACCATAAACCAAGCCCTAACCCTAAAACTAACCCTAACCCTAACCCTAACCCTAACCCATACGCTACGCCGTACCCTCACCCATACCCTAACCCGTATCCTAAGCCGTACCCTAACCCTAAACCTAACCATAACCTCTACCCTACGCCGTACCCTCACCCGTACCCTAACCCGTACCCAAAGCCTTACCCTAACCCTAACCCTAACCCTCACCCATACCCAACGCCGTAACCTAACCCATATCCTAACCCGTATCCTAAGCCGTACCCTAACCCTAACCAATAACCTACGCAGTACCCTCACCAGTACCCTCACCCGTATCCTAAGCCCTACCCTAACCCTAACCCTAACCCTAACCCTAAACTACCCTTTACTGTTTTTGCCTCCAGTAGATTTCCTAAACACTAGTGTTTAAAGGAACAGGTTAAAAAGAAAACCTTATGTGATTTTTTTATAATGTGTTTATACTTTATCTTATCCTAGTGACTAAAATCTTCTCCATGGCTGAACCCCAAATAATATTCCTTTACGTGCTAAGTGGTATCTAGAGAGTGGGATAGGTTTAATAAATACCCTAATCCTAAAGTGTACCCTAAACCTAACCCATACCCTAACCCTAACGCGTACCCTAACCCTAACCAAAACCCTAACCCGAACAAGTATGCTAATCCTAACCCATACCCTAAACCAATCCCTAACCCTAAAACTAACCCTAACCCTAACCCTAACCCTAACCCATAACCTACGCCGTACCCTCACCCGTACCCTCACCCGTACCCTAACCCGTACCCTAAGCCGTACCCTAACCCTAACCCTAACCCTAAACCATACGCTACGCCGTACCCTCACCCGTACCCTAACCCGTATCCTAAGCCGTACCCTAACCCTAACCCTAACTCTAAACTATACCCTACGCCGTAACCTCACCCGTACCCTAACCCGTACCCTAAGCCGTACCCTAACCCTAACCCTAACCCTAACCCTAACCCATACCGTACGCCATACCCTAACACGTACCCTAACCCGTATCCTAAGCCGTACCTTAACCCTAACCAATACCCTACGCAGTATCCTCACCCATACCCTCACCCGTACCCTAAGCCGTACCCTAACCCTAACCCTAACCCTAACCCTAACCCTAACCCCTACCCTATGCCATACCCTCACCTGTACCCTATCCCATAAACTAAGCCGTACCCTAACCCCAACCCTAACCCTAACTCTAACCCTAACCCCTACCCTACGCCGTACCCTCAACCGTACCCTATCCCATACGCTACGCCGTACCCTCACCCGTACCCTAAACCATACCCTACGCCGTACCCTCACCCGTAACCTAACCCGTACCCTAAGCCGTACCCTAACCCTAACCCTAACCTATACACTACGCCGTACCCTCACCCGTACCCTAACCCGTACCCTAAGCCGTACCCTAACCCTAACCCTAACCCTAACCCTAACCCATAACCTACGCTGTACCCTCACCCGTACCCTAACACGTAACCTTAGACGTACCGTAACCCTAACCCTAACCCTAACCCTAACCCTAACCCTAAACCATACGCTACGCCGTACCCTCACCCGTACCCTAACCCGTACCCAAAGCCTTACCCTAACCTTAACCCTAACCCTCACCCATACCCAACGCCGTAACCTAACCCATATCCTAACCCGTATCCTAAGCCGTACCCTAACCCTAACCAATAACCTACGCCGTACCCTCACCCGTACCCTAACACGTACCCTAAGACGTACCGTAACCCTAACCCTAACACTAACCCTAACCCTAACCCACACTCTACGCCGTACCCTAACCCGTACCCTAACACGCATCCTAAGCCGTACCCTAACCCTAACCAATACCCTACGCAGTACCCTCACCCGTACCCTCACCCGTACCCTAAGCCATACCCTAACCCTAACACTAACCCTAACCCTAACCCTAACCCTAAACTACCCTTGATTGCTTTTGCCTCTATTAGATTTCCTAAGCACTAGTGTTTTAAGGAACAGGTTAAAAAGAAAATCCTAATGTGATTTTTTTATAATGTGTTTATTCTTTATCTTATCCTAGTGACTAAAATCTTCTCCATGGCTGGATCCCTAATAATATTCCTTTACGTGCTAAGTGGTATCTAGAGAGTGGGATAGGTTTAATAAATACCGTAATCCTAACGTGTACCCTAACCCTAACCCATACCCTAACCCTAACGCGTACCCTAACCCTAACCCAAAACCTAACCCTAACACGTACGCTAATCCTAACCCGTACCCTAAACCAATCGCTAACTCTAAAACTAACCCTAACCCTAACCCTAACCTTAACCCTTACCCTACGCCGTACCCTCACCCGTACCCTAACCCGTACCCTAAGACGTACCCTAACCCTAACCCTAACCTATTGGCTACGCCGTACCCTCACCCGTACCCTAACCCGTATCCTAAGCCGTACCCTAACCCTAACCCTAACCCTAACCCTAACCCTAACCCATACCCTACGCCATACCCTAACCCGTACCCTAACCCGTATCCTAAGCCATATCCTAACCCTAACCAATACCCTACGCAGTACCCTCACCCGTACCCTCACCCGTACCCTAAGCCGTACCCTAACCCCAACCCTAACCCTAACTCTAACCCTAACCCCTACCCTACGCCGTACCCTCACCCGTACCCTATCCCATACGCTAAGCCGTACCCTAACCCTAACACTAACACTAACCCTAACCCTAACCCTAACCCATACCCTACGCCGTACCCTCACCCGTAACCTAACCCGTACCCTAAGCCGTACCCTAACCCTAACCCTAACCTATACACTACGCCGTACCCTCACCCGTACCCTAACCCGTACCCTAAGCCGTACCCTAACTCTAATCCTAACCCTAACCCTAACCCTTACCCATACCCTGCGCCGTACCCTAACCCATACAATAACCTGTATCCTAAGCCTTAACATAACCCTAAACAATGACCTACACAGTACCCTCACCCGTACCCTAAGCCATACCCTAACCCTAACCCTAACCCTAACCCTAACCCTAAACCCTACCCTATGCCGTACCCTCACCCATACCCTATCCCATACCCTAAGCCGTACCCTAACCCTAACCCTAACCCTAACCCTAACCCTAAACTACCCTTTACTGCTTTTGCCTCCATTAGATTTCCTAAACACTAGTGTTTTAAGGAACAGGTTAAAAAGAAAAACTTATGTGATTTTTTTATAATGTGTTTATTCTTTATCTTATCCTAGTGACTAAAATCTTCTCCATGGCTGAACCCCAAATAATATTCCTTTACGTGCTAAGTGGTATCTAGAGAGTGGGATAGGTTTAATAAATACCCTAATCCTAAAGTGTACCCTAAACCTAACCCATACCCTAACCCTAACGCGTACCCTAACCCTAACCAAAACCCTAACCCGAACACGTATGCTAATCCTAACCCGTACCCTAAACCAATCCCTAACCCTAAAACTAACCCTAACCCGAACCCTAACCCATAACCTACACCGTACCCTCACCCGTACCCTAACCCGTACCCTAAGCCGTACCCTAACCCTAACCCTAACCCTAAACTATACCCTACGCCGTAACCTCACCCGTACCCTAACCCGTACCCTAAGCCGTACCCTAACCCTAACCCTAATCCTAACCCTAACCCTAACCCATACCGTACGCCATACCCTAACCCGTACCCTAAACCAATCCCTAACCATAAAACTAACCCTAACCAATACCCTACGCAGTATCCTCACCCATACCCTCACCCGTACCCGAAGCCGTACCCTAACCCTAACCCTAACCCTAACCCTAACCCCTACCCTATGCCATACCCTCACCTGTACCCTATCCCATAACCTAAGCCGTACCATAACCCTAACACTAACCCTACCCCTAACCCATAACCTACGCCGTACCCTCACCCGTACCCTAACCCGTATCCTAAGCCGTACCCTAACCCTAACCCTAACCGTAACCCTAACCCATAACCTACGCCGTACCCTCACCCGTACCCTAACACGTACCCTAAGACGTACCGTAACCCTAACCCTAACACTAACCCTAACCCTAACCCACACTCTACGCCGTACCCTAACCCGTACCCTAACACGTAGTCTAAGCCGTACCCTAACCCTAACCAATACCCTACGCAGTACCCTCACCCGTACCCTCACCCGTACCCTAAGCCATACCCTAACCCTAACCCTAACCCTAACCCTTACCCTACGCCGTACCCTCAGCCGTACCCTAACCCATACCCTAAGACGTACCCTAACCCTAACTCTAACCCATACGCTACGCCGTACCCTCACCCGTACCCTAACCCGTATCCTAAGCCGTACCAATACCCTAACCCTAACCCTAACCCTAACCCTAACCCATACCCTACGCCATACCCTAACCCGTACCCTAACCCGTATCCTAAGCCGTATCCTAACCCTAACCAATACCCTACGCAGTACCCTCACCCGTACCCTAAGCCGTACCCTAACACCAACCCTAACCCTAACTCTAACCCTAACCCCTACCCTACGCCGTACCCTCACCCGTACCCTATCCCATACGCTAAGCCGTACCCTAACCCTAACACTAACACTAACCCTAACCCTAACCCTAACCCATACCCTACGCCGTACCCTCACTCGTAACCTAACCCGTACCCTAAGCCGTAACCTAACCCTAACCCTAACCTATACACTACGCCGTACCCTCACCCGTACCCTAACCCGTACCCTAAGCCGTACCCTAACTCTAACCCTAACCCTAACCCTAACCCTTACCCATACCCTGCGCCGTACCCTAACCCATACAATAACCTGTATCCTAAGCCTTAACCTAACCCTAACCAATGACCTACACAGTACCCTCACCCGTACCCTAAGCCATACCCTAACCCTAACCCTAACACTAACCCTAACCCTAAACCCTACCCTATGCCGTACCCTCACCCATACCCTATCCCATAGCCTAAGCCGTACCCTAACCCTAACACTAACCCTAACCCTAACCCATAACCTACGCCGTACCCTCACCCGTACCCTAACCCATACCCAAAGCCTTACCCTAACCCTAACCCTAACCCTCACCCATACCCAACGCCGTAACCTAACCCATATCCTAACCCGTATCCTAAGCCGTACCCTAACCCTAACCAGTAACCTACGCAGTACACTCACCAGTACCCTCACCCGTACCCTAAGCCGTACCCTAACCTTAACCCTAACCCTAACCCTAACCCATACGCTACGCCGTACCCTCACCCGTACCCTAAACCGTATCCTAAGCCGTACCCTAACCCTAACTCTAACCTATACCCTACGTCGTACCATCAACCGTACCCTAACCCGTACCCTACGCCGTACCCTAACCCTAACCCTAAACCTAACCCTAAACTGTACCCTACGCCGTACCCTCACCCGTAGCCTAACCCGTACCCTAAGCCGTACCCTAACACTAACCCTAACCCTAACCCTAACCCTAACCCATACCCTATGCCGTACCCTAACCCGTACCCTAACCGTATCCTAAGCCGTATCCTAACCCTAACCAATACCCTACGCAGTACCCTCACCCGTACCCTCACCCGTACCCTAAACCTAACCCTAACCCTAAACCTAACCCTAACCAATACCCTACGCGATACCCTAACCCGTACCCTACACTCGTATCCTAAGCCGTATCCTAACCCTAACCAATACCCTACGCAGTACCCTCACCCGTACCCTCACCCGTACCCTAAGCCATACACTAACCCCAACCCTAACCCTAACTCTAACCCTAATCCCTACCGTACGCCGTACCCTCACCCGTACCCTATCCCATACGCTAAGCCGTACCCTAACCCTAACACTAACACTAACCCTAAGCCTAACCCATACCCTACGCCGTACCCTCACCCGTAACCTAACCCGTACCCTAAGCCGTACCCTAACCCTAACCCTAACCTATACACTACGCCGTACCCTCACCCGTACCCTAACCCGTACCCTAAGCCGTACCCTAACTCTAACCCTAAACCTAACCCTTACCCATACCCTGCGCCGTACCCTAACACATACAATAACCTGTATCCTAAGCCTTAACCTAACCCTAACCAATGACCTACACAGTACCCTCACCCGTACCCTAAGCCATACCCTAACCCTAACACTAACACTAACCCTAACCCTAAAACCTACCCTATGCCGTACCCTCACCCATACGCTATCCCATACCCTAAGCTGTACCCTAACCCTAACACTAACCCTAACCCTAACCCTAACCCTAAACTACCCTTGACTGCTTTTGCCTCCATTAGATTTCCTAAGCACTAGTGTTTTAAGGAACAGGTTAAAAAGAAAATCCTAATGTGATTTTTTTATAATGTGTTTATTCTTTATCTTATCCTAGTGACGAAAATCTTCTCCATGGCTGGACCCTAAATAATATTCCTTTACGTGCTAAGTGGTATCTAGAGAGTGGGATAGGTTTAATAAATACCCTAATCCTAACGTGTACCCTAACCCTAACCCATACCCTAACCCTAATGCGTACCCTAACCCTAACCCAAACCCTAACCCTAACACGTACGCTAATCCTAACCCGTACCCTAAACCAATCCCTAACCCTAAAACTAAACCTAACCCTAACCCTAACCCTAACCCATACGCTACGCCGTACCCTCACCCATACCCTAACCCGTATCCTAAGCCGTACCCTAACCCTAACCAATAACCTACGCAGTACCCTCACCAGTACCCTCACCCGTATCCTAAGCCCTACCCTAACCCTAACCCTAACCCTAACCCTAAACTACCCTTTACTGCTTTTGCCTCCATTAGATTTCCTAAACACTAGTGTTTTAAAGAACAGGTTAAAAAGAAAACCTTATATGATTTTTTTATAATGTGTTTATTATTTATCTTATCCTAGTGACTAAAATCTTCTCCATGGCTGAACCCCAAATAATATTCCTTTACGTGCTAAGTGGTATCTAGAGAGTGGGATAGGTTTAATAAATACCCTATTCCTAAAGTGTACCCTAAACCTAACCCATACCCTAACCCTAACGCGTACCCTAACCCTAACCAAAACCCTAACCCGAACACGTATGCTAATCCTAACCCGTACCCTAAACCAATCCCTAACCCTAAAACTAACCCTAACCCTAACCCTAACCCTAACCCATAACCTACGCCGTACCCTCACCCGTACCCTAACCCGTACCCTAAGCCGTACCCTAACCCTAACCCTAACCCTAAACCATACGCTACGCCGTACCCTCACCCGTACCCTAACCCGTATCCTAAGCCGTACCCTAACCCTAACCCTAACACTAACCCTAACCCATAACCTACGCCGTACCCTCACCCATACCCTAAAACGTACCCTAAGACGTACCGTAAACCTAACCCTAACACTAACCCTAACCCACACTCTACGCCGTACCCTAATCCGTACCCTAACACGTATCCTAAGCCGTACCCTAACCCTAACCAATACGCTACTCAGTACCCTCACCCGTACCCTCACCCGTACCCTAAGCCATACCCTAACCCTAACCCTAACCCCTACCCTACGCCGTACCCTCACACGTACCCTATCAAATACCCTAAGCCGTACCCTAACCCTAACACTAACCCTAAACCTAACCCTAACCCTAAAATACCCTTGATTGCTTTTGCCTCTATTAGATTTCCTAAGCACTAGTGTTTTAAGGAACAGGTTAAAAAGAAAATCCTAATGTGATTTTTTTATAATGTGTTTATTCTTTATCTTATCCTAGTGACTAAAATCTTCTCCATGGCTGGATCCCTAATAATATTCCTTTACGTGCTAAGTGGTACCTAGAGAGTGGGATAGGTTTAATAAATACCCTAATCCTAACGTGTACCCTAACCCTAACCCATACCCTAACCCTAACGCGTACCCTAACCCTAACCCAAAACCTAACCCTAACACGTACGCTAATACTAACCCGTACACTAAACCAATCCCTAACCCTAAAACTAACCCTAACCCTAACCCTAACCCTAACCCTTACCCTACGCCATACCCTCACCCGTACCCTAACCCGTACCCTAAGACGTACCCTAACCCTAACCCTAACCCATACGCTACGCCGTACCCTCACCCGTACCCTAACCCGTATCCTAAGCCGTACCCTAACCCTAACCCTAACCCTAACCCTAACCCTAACCCATATCCTACGCCATACCCCAACCCGTACCCTAACCCGTATCCTAAGCCATATCCTAACCCTAACCAATACCCTACGCAGTACCCTCACCCGTACCCTCACCCGTACCCTAAGCCGTACCCTAACCCCAACCCTAACCTTAACTCTAACCCTAACCCCTACCCTACGCTGTACCCTCACCCGTACCCTATCCCATACGCTAAGCCGTACCCTAACCCTAACACTAACACTAACCCTAACCCTAACCCTAACCCATACCCTACGCCGTACCCTCACCCGTAACCTAACCCGTACCCTAAGCCGTACCCTAACCCTAACCCTAACCTATACACTACGCCGTACCCTCACCCGTACCCTAACCCGTACCCTAAGCCGTACCCTAACTCTAACCCTAACCCTAACCCTAACCCTTACCCATACCCTGTGCCGTACCCTAACCTATACAATAACCTGTATCCTAAGCCTTAACCTAACCCTAACCAATGACCTACACAGTACCCTCACCCGTACCCTAAGCCATACCCTAACCCTAACCCTAACACTAACCCTAACCCTAAACCCTACCCTATGCCGTACCCTCACCCATACCCTATCCCATACCCTAAGCCGTACCCTAACCCTTACACTAACCCTAACCCTAACTCTAACCCTAAACTACCGTTGACTGCTTTTGCCTCCATTAGATTTCCTAAGCACTAGTGTTTTAAGGAACAGGTTAAAAAGAAAATCCTAATGTGATTTTTTTATAATGTGTTTATTCTTTATCTTATCCTAGTGACGAAAATCTTCTCCATGGCTGGACCCTAAATAATATTCCTTTACGTGCTAAGTGCTATCTAGAGAGTGGGATAGGTTTAATAAATACCCTAATCCTAACGTGTACCCTAACCCTAACCCACACCTTAACCCTAATGCGTACCCTAACCCTAACCCAAACCCTAACCCTAACACGTACGCTAATCCTAACCCGTACCCTAAACCAATCCCTAACCCTAAAACTAACCCTAACCCTAACCCTAACCCTAACCCATACGCTACGCCGTACCCTCACCCATACCCTAACCCGTATCCTAAGCCGTACCCTAACCCTAAACCTAACCCTAAACTCTACCCTACGCCGTACCCTCACCCGTACCCTCACCCGTACCCAAAGCCTTACCCTAACCCTAACCCTAACCCTCACCCATACCCAACGCCGTAACCTAACCCATATCCTAACCCGTATCCTAAGCCGTACCCTAACCCTAACCAATAACCTACGCAGTACCCTCACCAGTACCCTCACCCGTATCCTAAGCCCTACCCTAACCCTAACCCTAACCCTAACCCTAACCCTAACCCTAACCCTAATCCCTAACCCTAAAACTAACCCTAACCCTAACCCTAACCCTAACCCATAACCTACGCCGTACCCTCACCCGTACCCTAACCCGTACCCTAAGCCGTACCCTAACCCTAAACCTAACTCTAACTCATACGCTACGCCGTACCCTCACCCGTACCCTAACCCGTATCCTAAGCCGTACCCTAACCCTAACCCTAACCCTAACCCTAACCGCTACCCTACGCCGTACCCTATCCCATACCCTAAGCGGTACCCTAACCCTAACACTAACCCTAACCCTAACCCTAACCCATACCCTACGCCGTACCCTAACCCGTACCCTAACCCGTATTCTAAGCCGTACCCTAACCATAACCAATACCCTACACAGTACCCTCACCCGTACCCTCACCCGTACCCTAAGCCATACCCTAACCCTAAACCTAACCCTAACCTATACACTACCCCATACCCTCACCCGTACCCTAACCCGTACCCTAAGCCGTACGCTAACCCTAACCCTAACCCTAAACCATACGCTACGCCGTACCCTCACCCGTACCCTAACCCGTATCCTAACCCTAACCCTAACTCTAAACTATACCCTACGCCGTAACCTCACCCGTTCCCTAACCCGTACCCTAAGCCGTATCCTAAACCTAACCCTAACCCTAACCCTAACCCTAAACCATACCGTACGCCATACCCTAACACGTACCCTAACCCGTATCCTAAGCCGTACCCTAACCCTAACCAATACCCTACGCAGTATCCTCACCCATACGCTCACCCGTACCCTAAGCCGTACCCTAACCCTAACCCTAACACTAACCCTAACCCTAAACCCTACCCTATGCCATACCCTCACCTGTACCCTATCCCATAACCTAAGCCGTATCATAACCCTAACACTAACCCTATCCCTAACCCATAACCTACGCCGTACCCTCACCCGTACCCTAACCCGTATCCTAAGCCGTACCCTAACCCTAACCCTAACCCTAACCCTAACCCTAACCCTAAACCATACCGTACGCCATACCCTAACACGTACCCTAACCCGTATCCTAAGCCGTACCCTAACCCTAACCAATACCCTACGCAGTATCCTCACCCATACCCTCACCCGTACCCTAAGCCGTACCCTAACCCTAACCCTAACACTAACCCTAACCCTAAACCCTACCCTATGCCATACACTCACCTGTACCCTATCCCATAACCTAAGCCGTATCATAACCCTAACACTAACCCTATCCCTAACCCATAACCTACGCCGTACCCTCACCCGTACCCTAACCAGTATCCTAAGCCGGACCCTAACCCTAACCCTAACCCTAACCCTAACCCATAACCTACGCCGTACCCTCACCTGTACCCTAACACGTACCCTAAGACATACCGTAACCCTAACACTAACACTAACCCTAACCCTAACCCACACTCTACGCCATACCCTAACCCGTACCCTAACACGTATCGTAAGCCGTACCCTAACCCTAACCAATACCCTACGCAGTACCCTCATCCGTACCCTCACCCGTAACCTAACCCGTACCCTAAGCCGTACCCTAACCCTAACCCTAACCTATACACTACGCCGTACCCTCACCCGTACCCTAACCCGTACCCTAAGCCGTACCCTAACTCTAACCCTAACCCTAACCCTAACCCTTACCCATACCCTGCGCCGTACCCTAACCCTTACAATAACCTGTATCCTAAGCCTTAACCTAACCCTAACCAATGACCTACACAGTACCCTCACCCGTACCCTAAGCCATACCCTAACCCTAACCCTAACACTAACCTTAACCCTAAACCCTACCCTATGCCGTATCCTCACCCATACCCTATCCCATACCCTAAGCCGTACCCTAACCCTAACACTAACCCTAACCCTAACCCTAAACTACCCTTGATTGCTTTTGCCTCCATTAGATTTCCTAAGCACTAGTGTTTTAAGGAACAGGTTAAAAAGAAAATCCTAATGTGATTTTTTTATAATGTGTTCATTCTTTATCTTATCCTAGTGACGAAAATCTTCTCCATGGCTGGACCCTAAATAATATTCCTTTACGTGCTAAGTGGTATCTAGAGAGTGGGATAGGTTTAATAAATACCCTAATCCTAACGTGTACCCTAACCCTAACCCATACCCTAACCCTAATGCGTACCCTAACCCTAACCCAAACCCTAACCCTAACACGTACGCTAATCCTAACTCGTACCCTAAACCAATCCCTAACCCTAAAACTAACCCTAACCCTAACCCTAACCCTAACCCATACGCTACGCCGTACCCTCACCCATACCCTAACCCGTATCCTAAGCCGTACCCTAACCCTAAACCTAACCCTAACCTCTTCCCTACGCCGTACCCTCACCCGTACCCTAACCCGTACCCAAAGCCTTACCCTAACCCTAACCCTAACCCTCACCCATACCCAACGCCGTAACCTAACCCATATCCTAACCCGTATCCTAAGCCGTACCCTAACCCTAACCAATAACCTATGCAGTACCCTCACCAGGACCCTCACCCGTATCCTAAGCCCTACCCTAACACTAACCCTAACCCTAACCCTAAACTACCCTTTACTGCTTTTGCCTCCATTAGATTTCCTAAACACTAGTGTTTTAAGGAACAGGTTAAAAAGAAAACCTTATGTGATTTTTTTATAATGTGTTTATTCTTTATCTTATCCTAGTGACTAAAATCTTCTCCATGGCTGAACCCCAAATAATATTCCTTTACGTCCTAAGTGGTATCTAGAGAGTGGGATAGGTTTAATAAATACCCTAATCCTAAAGTGTACCCTAAAACTAACCCATACCCCAACCCTAACGCGTAACCCTAACCCTAACCAAAACCCTAACCCGAACACGTATGCTAATCCTAACCCGTACCCTAAACCAATCCCTAACCCTAAAACTAACCCTAACCCTAACCCTAACCCATAACCTACACCGTACCCTCACCCGTACCCTAACCCGTACCCTAAGCCGTACCCTAACCCTAACCCTAACCCTAAACCATACGCTACGCCGTACCCTCACCCGTACCCTAACCCGTATCCTAAGCCGTACCCTAACCCTAACACTAACCCTAAACTATACCCTACGCCGTAACCTCACCCGTACCCTAACCCATACCCTAAGCCGTACCCTAACCCTAACCCTAACCCTAACCCTAACCCTAACCCTAACCCTAACCCTAACCCATACCGTACGCCATACCCTAACACGTCCGCTAAACCGTATCCTAAGCCGTACCCTAACCCTAACCAATACCCTACGCAGTATCCTCACCCATACCCTCACCCGTACCCTAAGCCGTACCCTAACCCTAACCCTAACCCTAAACCTAACCCTAACCCCTACCCTATGCCATACCCTCACCTGTACCCTATCCCATAACCTAAGCCGTACCATAACCCTAAAACTAACCCTATCCCTAAACCATAAACTACGCCGTACCCTCACCCGTACCCTAACCCGTATCCTAAGCCGTACCCTAACCCTAACCCTAACCCATAACCTACGCCGTACCCTCACCCGTACCCTAACACGTACCCTAAGACGTACCGTAACCCTAACCCTAACACTAACCCTAACCCTAACCCACACTCTACGCCGTACCCTAACCCGTACCCTAACACGTATCCTAAGCCGTACCCTAACCCTAACCAATACCCTACGCAGTACCCTCACCCGTACCCTCACCCGTACCCTAAGCCATACCCTAACCCTAACCCTAACCCTAACCCTAACCCTTACCCTACGCCGTACCCTCACCCGTATCCTATCCCATACCCTAAGCCGTACCCTAACCCTAACACTAACCCTAACCCTAACCCTAACCCTAAACTACCCTTGATTGCTTTTGCCTTTATTAGATTTCCTAAGCACTAGTGTCTTAAGGAACAGGTTAAAAAGAAAATCCTAATGTGATTTTTTTATAATGTGTTTATTCTTTATCTTATCCTAGTGACTAAAATCTTCTCCATGGCTGGATCCCTAATAATATTCCTTTACGTGCTAAGTGGTATCTAGAGAGTGGGATAGGTTTAATAAATACCCTAATCCTAACGTGTACCCTAACCCTAACCCATACTCTAACCCTAACGCGTACCCTAACCGTAACCCAAAATCTAAGCCTAACACGTACGCTAATCCTAACCCGTACCCTAAACCATTCCCTAACCCTAAAACTAACCCTAACCCTAACCCTAACCCTAACCCTTACCCTACGCCGTACCCTCACCCGTACCCTAACCCGTACCCTAAGACGTACCCTAACCCTAACCCTAACCCATACGCTACGCCGTACCCTCACCCGTACCCTAACGCGTATCCTAAGACGTACCCTAACCCTAAACCTAACCCTAACCTCTACCCTACGCCGTACCCTCACCCGTACCCTAACCCGTACCCAAAGCCTTACCCTAACCCTAACCCTAACCCTCACCAATACCCAACGCCGTAACCTAACCCATATCCTAACCCGTATCCTAAGCCGTACCCTAACCCTAACCAATAACCTACGCAGCACCCTCACCAGTACCCTCACCCGTATCCTAAGCCCTACCCTAACCCTAACCCTAACCCTAACCCTAAACTACCCTTTACTGCTTTTGCCTCCATTAGATTTCCTAAACACTAGTGTTTTAAGGAACAGGTTAAAAAGAAAACCTTATGTGATTTTTTTATAATGAGTTTATTCTTTATCTTATCCTAGTGACTAAAATCTTCTCCATGGCTGAACCCCAAATAATAATCCTTTACGTGCTAAGTGGTATCTAGAGAGTGGGATAGGTTTAATAAATACCCAAATCCTAAAGTGTACCCTAAACCTAACCCATACCCTAACCCTAACGCGTACCCTAAGCCTAACCAAAACCCTAACCCGAACAAGTATGCTAATACTAACCCATACCCTAAACCAATCCCTAACCCTAAAACTAACCCTAACCCTAACCCTAACCCATAACCTACGCCGTACCCTCACCCGTACCCTACCCCGTATCCTAAGCCGTACCCTAACCCTAACCCTAACCCTAACCGCTACCCTACGCCGTACCCTATCCCATACCCTAAGCGGTACCCTAACCCTAACACTAACCCTAAACCTAACCCTAACCCCTACCCTACGCCGTACCCTCAACCGTAACCTATCCCATACCCTAAGCCGTACCCTAACCCTAACACTAACCCTAACCCTAAACCTAAACCCTACCCTAAGCCGTACCCTCACCCGTACCCTATCCCATACCCTAAGCCGTACCCTAACCCTAACCCTAACCCTAACCTATACACTACGCCATACCCTCACCCGTACCCTAACCCGTACCCTAAGCCGTACCCTAACCCTAACCCTAACCCTGACCTATACACTACGCCGTACCCTCACCCGTACCCTAACCCGTACCCTAAGCCGTACCCTAACCCTAACCCTAACCCTAACCCTAACCCTAACCCATACCCTACGCCGTACCCTAACCCGTACCCTAACCCGTATTCTAAGCCGTACCCTAACCATAACCAATACCCTACACAGTACCCTCACCCGTACCCTCACCCGTACCCTAAGCCATACCCTAACCCTAACCCTAACCCTAACCTATACACTACGCCATACCCTCACCCGTACCCTAACCCGTACCCTAAGCCGTACCCTAACCCTAACCCTAACCCTAAACCATACGCTACGCCGTACCCTCACCCGTACCCTAACCCGTATCCTAAGCCGTACCCTAACCCTAACCCTAACCCTAAACTATACCCTACGCCGTAACCTCACCCGTACCCTAAACCGTACCCTAAGCCGTACCCTAACCCTAACCCTAACCCTAACCCTAACCCTAACCCATACCGTACGCCATACCCTAACACGTACCCTAACCCGTATCCTAAGCCGTACCGTAACCCTAAACAATACCCTACGCAGTATCCTCACCCATACCCTCACCCGTACCCTAAGCCGTACCCTAACCCTAACCCTAACCCTAACCCTAACCCTAACCCCTACCCTATGCCATACCCTCACCTGTACCCTATCCCATAACCTAAGCCGTACCATAACCCTAACACTAACCCTAACCCTAACCCATAACCTACGCCGTACCCTCACCCGTACCCTAACCCGTACACTAAGCCGTACCCTAACCCTAACCCTAACCCTAACCCTAACCCTAAACCTAACCCATAACCTACGCCGTACCCTCACCCGTACCCTAACACGTACCCTAAGACGTACCGTAACCGTAACCCTAACACTAACCCTAACCCTAACCCACAATCTACGCCGTACCCTAACCCGTACCCTAACACGTATCCTAAGCCGTACCCTAACCCTAAGCAATACACTACGCAGTACCCTCACCCGTACCCTCACCCGTACCCTAAGCCATACCCTAACCCTAACCCTAACCCTAACCCTAAGCCCTACCCTATGCCGTACCCTCACCCGTTCCCTATCCCATATGCTAAGCCGTACCCTAACCCTAACACTAACACTAACCCTAACCCTAACCCTAACCCATACCCTACGCCGTACCCTCACCCGTAACCTAACCTGTACCCTAAGCCGTACCCTAACCCTAACCCTAACCTATACACTACGCCGTACCCTCACCCGTACCCTAAGCCGTACCCTAACTCTAACCCTAACCCTAAACCTAACCCTTACCCATACCCTGCGCCGTACCCTAACCCATACAATAACATGTATCCTAAGCCTTAACCTAACCCTAACCAATGACCTACACAGTACCCTCACCCGTACCCTAAGCCATACCCTAACCCTAACCCTAACACTAACCCTAACCCTAAACCCTACCCTATGCCGTACCCTCACCCATACGCTATCCCATACCCTAAGCTGTACCCTAACCCTAACACTAACCCTAACCCTAACCCTAACCCTAAACTACCCTTGACTGCTTTTGCCTCCATTAGATTTCCTAAGCACTAGTGTTTTAAGGAACAGGTTAAAAAGAAAATCCTAATGTGATTTTTTTATAATGTGTTTATTCTTTATCTTATCCTAGTGACGAAAATCTTCTCCATGGCTGGACCCTAAATAATATTCCTTTACGTGCTAAGTGGTATCTAGAGAGTGGGATAGGTTTAATAAATACCCTAATCCTAACGTGTACCCTAACCCTAACCCATACCCTAACCCTAATGCGTACCCTAACCCTAACCCAAACCCTAACCCTAACACGTACGCTAATCCTAACCCGTACCCTAAACCAATCCCTAACCCTAAAACTAAACCTAACCCTAACCCTAACCCTAACCCATACGCTACGCCGTACCCTCACCCATACCCTAACCCGTATCCTAAGCCGTACCCTAACCCTAACCAATAACCTACGCAGTACCCTCACCAGTACCCTCACCCGTATCCTAAGCCCTACCCTAACCCTAACCCTAACCCTAACCCTAAACTACCCTTTACTGCTTTTGCCTCCATTAGATTTCCTAAACACTAGTGTTTTAAAGAACAGGTTAAAAAGAAAACCTTATATGATTTTTTTATAATGTGTTTATTATTTATCTTATCCTAGTGACTAAAATCTTCTCCATGGCTGAACCCCAAATAATATTCCTTTACGTGCTAAGTGGTATCTAGAGAGTGGGATAGGTTTAATAAATACCCTAATCCTAAAGTGTACCCTAAACCTAACCCATACCCTAACCCTAACGCGTACCCTAACCCTAACCAAAACCCTAACCCGAACACGTATGCTAATCCTAACCCGTACCCTAAACCAATCCCTAACCCTAAAACTAACCCTAACCCTAACCCTAACCCTAACCCATAACCTACGCCGTACCCTCACCCGTACCCTAACCCGTACCCTAAGCCGTACCCTAACCCTAACCCTAACCCTAAACCATACGCTACGCCGTACCCTCACCCGTACCCTAACCCGTATCCTAAGCCGTACCCTAACCCTAACCCTAACACTAACCCTAACCCATAACCTACGCCGTACCCTCACCCATACCCTAAAACGTACCCTAAGACGTACCGTAAACCTAACCCTAACACTAACCCTAACCCACACTCTACGCCGTACCCTAATCCGTACCCTAACACGTATCCTAAGCCGTACCCTAACCCTAACCAATACGCTACTCAGTACCCTCACCCGTACCCTCACCCGTACCCTAAGCCATACCCTAACCCTAACCCTAACCCCTACCCTACGCCGTACCCTCACACGTACCCTATCAAATACCCTAAGCCGTACCCTAACCCTAACACTAACCCTAAACCTAACCCTAACCCTAAAATACCCTTGATTGCTTTTGCCTCTATTAGATTTCCTAAGCACTAGTGTTTTAAGGAACAGGTTAAAAAGAAAATCCTAATGTGATTTTTTTATAATGTGTTTATTCTTTATCTTATCCTAGTGACTAAAATCTTCTCCATGGCTGGATCCCTAATAATATTCCTTTACGTGCTAAGTGGTACCTAGAGAGTGGGATAGGTTTAATAAATACCCTAATCCTAACGTGTACCCTAACCCTAACCCATACCCTAACCCTAACGCGTACCCTAACCCTAACCCAAAACCTAACCCTAACACGTACGCTAATACTAACCCGTACACTAAACCAATCCCTAACCCTAAAACTAACCCTAACCCTAACCCTAACCCTAACCCTTACCCTACGCCATACCCTCACCCGTACCCTAACCCGTACCCTAAGACGTACCCTAACCCTAACCCTAACCCATACGCTACGCCGTACCCTCACCCGTACCCTAACCCGTATCCTAAGCCGTACCCTAACCCTAACCCTAACCCTAACCCTAACCCTAACCCATATCCTACGCCATACCCCAACCCGTACCCTAACCCGTATCCTAAGCCATATCCTAACCCTAACCAATACCCTACGCAGTACCCTCACCCGTACCCTCACCCGTACCCAAAGCCTTACCCTAACCCTAACCCTAACCCTCACCCATACCCAACGCCGTAACCTAACCCATATCCTAACCCGTATCCTAAGCCGTACCCTAACCCTAACCAATAACCTACGCAGTACCCTCACCAGTACCCTCACCGGTATCCTAAGCCCTACCCTAACCCTAACCCTAACCCTAACCCTAAACTACCCTTTACTGCTTTTGCCTCCATTAGATTTCCTAAACACTAGTGTTTTAAGGAACAGGTTAAAAAGAAAACCTTATGTGATTTTTTTATAATGTGTTTATTCTTTATCTTATCCTAGTGACTAAAATCTTCTCCATGGCTGAACCCCAAATAATATTCCTTTACGTGCTAAGTGGTATCTAGAGAGTGGGATAGGTTTAATAAATACCCTAATCCTAAAGTGTACCCTAAACCTAACCCATACCCTAACCCTAACGCGTACCCTAACCCTAACCAAAACCCTAACCCGAACACGTATGCTAATCCTAACCCGTACCCTAAACCAATCCCTAACCCTAAAACTAACCCTAACCCTAACCCTAACCCTAACCCATAACCTACACCGTACCCTCACCCGTACCCTAACCCGTACCCTAACCCGTACCCTAACCCTAACCCTAAACCATATGCTACGCCTTACCCTCACCCGTACCCTAACCCGTATCCTAAGCCGTACCCTAACCCTAACACTAACCCTAACCCTAACCCTAACCCTAAACTACCCTTGACTGCTTTTGCCTCCATTAGATTTCATAAGCACTAGTGTTTTAAGGAACAGGTTAAAAAGAAAATCCTAATGTGATTTTTTTATAATGTGTTTATTCTTTATCTTATCCTAGTGACGAAAATCTTCTCCATGGCTGGACCCTAAATAATATTCCTTTACGTGCTAAGTGGTATCTAGAGAGTGGGATAGGTTTAATAAATACCCTAATCCTAACGTGTACCCTAACCCTAACCCTAATGCGTACCCTAACCCTAACCCAAACCCTAACCCTAACACGTACGCTAATCCTCAACCGTACCCTAAACCAATCCCTAACCCTAAAACTAACCCTAACCCTAACCCTAACCCTAACCCATACGCTACGCCGTACCCTCACCCATACCGTAACCCGTATCCTAAGCCGTACCCTAACCCTAAACCTAACCCTAACCTCTACCCTACGCCGTACCCTCACCCGTACCCTAACCCGTACCCAAAGCCTTACCCTAACCCTAACCCTAACCCTCACCCATACCCAACGCCGTAACCTAACCCATATCCTAACCCGTATCCTAAGCCGTACCCTAACCCTAACCAATAACCTACGCAGTACCCTCACCAGTACCCTCACCGGTATCCTGAGCCCTACCCTAACCCTAACCCTAACCCTAACCCTAAACTACCCTTTACTGCTTTTGTCTCCATTAGATTTCCTAAACACTAGTGTTTTAAGGAACAGGTTAAAAAGAAAACCTTATGTGATTTTTTTATAATGTGTTTATTCTTTATCTTATCCTAGTGACCTAAATCTTCTCCATGGCTGAACCCCAAATAATATTCCTTTACGTGCTAAGTGGTATCTAGAGAGTGGGATAGGTTTAATAAATACCCTAATCCTAAAGTGTACCCTAAACCTAACCCATACCCTAACCCTAACGTGTACCCTAACCCTAACCAAAACCCTAACCCGAACACGTATGCTAATCCTAACCCGTACCCTAAACCAATCCCTAACCCTAAAACTAACCCTAACCCTAACCCTAACCCTAACCCATAACCTACACCGTACCCTCACCCGTACCCTAACCCGTACCCTAAGCCGTACCCTAACCCTAACCCTAAAACATATGCTACGCCGTACCCTCACCCGTACCCTAACCCGTATCCTAAGCCGTACCCTAACCCTAACCCTAACCCTAAACTATACCCTACGCCGTAACCTCACCCGTACCCTAACCCGTACCCTAAGCCGTACCCTAACCCTAACCCTAACCCTAACCCTAACCCTAACCCTAACCCCTACCCTATGCCATACCCTCACTTGTACCCTATCCCATAACCTAAGCCGTAACATAACCCTAACACTAACCCTAGCCCTAACCCATAACCTACGCCGTACCCTCACCCGTACCCTAACCCGTATCCTAAGCCGTACCCTAACCCTAACCCTAACCCTAACCCATAACCTACGCCGTACCCTCACCCGTACCCTAACACATACCCTAAGACGTACCGTAACCCTAACCCTAACACTAACCCTAACCTTAACCCACACTCTACGCCGTACCCTAACCCGTACCCTAACACGTATCCTAAGCCGTACCCTAACCCTAAACAATACCCTACGCAGTATCCTCACCCGTACCCTCACCCGTACCCTAAGCCATACCCTAACCCTAACCCTAACCCTAACCCTAACCCCTACCCTACGCCGTACCCTCACCCGTACCCTATCCCATACGCTAAGCCGTACCCTAACCCTAACACTAACACTAACCCTAACCCTAACCCTAACCCATACCCTACGCCGTACCCTCACCCGTAACCTAACCCGTACCCTAAGCCGTACCCTAACCCTTACCCTAACCCCTACCCTACGCCGTACCCTCACCCGTACCCTATCCCATACCCTAAGCCGTACCCTAACCCTAACACTAACCCTAACCCTAACCCTAACCCTAAACTACCCTTGATTGCTTTTGCCTCTATTAGATTTCCTAAGCACTACTGTTTTAAGGAACAGGTTAAAAAGAAAATCCTGATGTGATTTTTTTATAATGTGTTTATTCTTTATCTTATCCTAGTGACTAAAATCTTCTCCATGGCTGGATCCCTAATAATATTCCTTTACGTGCTAAGTGGTATCTAGAGAGTGGGATAGGTTTAATAAATACCCTAATCCTAAAGTGTACCCTAACCCTAACCCAAACCCTAACCCTAACACGTACGCTAATCCTAACCAGTACCCTAAACCAATCCCTAACCCTAAAACTAACCCTAACCCTAACCCTAACCCTAACCCTTACCCTACGCCGTACCCTCACCCGTACCCTAACCCGTACCCTAAGACGTACCCTAACCCTAACCCTAACCCATACGCTACGCCGTACCCTCACCCGTACCCTAACCCATATTCTAAGCCGTACCCTAACCCTAACCCTAACCCTAACCCTAACCCATACCCTACGCCATACCATAACCCGTACCCTAACCCGTATCCTAAGCCGTATCCTAACCCTAACCAATACCCTACGCAGTACCCTCACCCGTACCCTCACCCGTACCCTAAGCCGTACCCTAACCCCAACCCTAACCCTAACTCTAACCCTAACCCCTACCCTAGGCCGTACCCTCACCCGTACCCTATCCCATACGCTAAGCCGTACCCTAACCCTAACACTAACACTAACCCTAACCCTAACCCTAACCCATACCCTACGCCGTACCCTCACCCGTAACCTAACCCGTACCCAAAGCCGTACCCTAACCCTAACCCTAACCTATACACTACGCCGTACCCTCACCCGTACCCTAACCCGTACCCTAAGCCGTACCCTAACTCTAACCCTAACCCTAACCCTAACCCTTACCCATACCCTGCGCCGTACCCTAACCCATACAATAACCTGTATCCTAAGCCTTAACCTAACCCTAACCAATGACCTACACAGTACCCTCACCCGTACCCTAAGCCATACCCTAACCCTAACCCTAACACTAACCCTAACCCTAAACCCTACACTATGCCGTACCCTCACCCATACCCTATCCCATACCCTAAGCCGTACCCTAACCCTAACACTAACCCTAACCCTAACCCTAACCCTAAACTACCCTTGACTGCTTTTGCCTCCATTAGATTTCCTAAGCACTAGTGTTTTAAGGAACAGGTTAAAAAGAAAATCCTAATGTGATTTTTTTATAATGTGTTTATTCTTTATCTTATCCTAGTAACGAAAATCTTCTCCATGGCTGGACCCTAAATAATATTCCTTTACGTGCTAAGTGGTATCTAGAGAGTGGGATAGGTTTAATAAATACCCTAATCCTAACGTGTACCCTAACCCTAACCCTAATGCGTACCCTAACCCTAACCCAAACCCTAACCCTAACACGTACGCTAATCCTCAACCGTACCCTAAACCAATCCCTAACCCTAAAACTAACCCTAACCCTAACCCTAACCCTAACCCATACGCTACGCCGTACCCTCACCCATACCCTAACCCGTATCCTAAGCCGTACCCTAACCCTAAACCTAACCCTAACCTCTACCCTATGCCGTACCCTCACCCGTACCCTAACCCGTACCCAAAGCCTTACCCTAACCCTAACCCTAACCCTCACCCATACCCAATGCCGTAACCTAACCCATATCCTAACCCGTATCCTAAGCCGTACCCTAACCCTAACCAATAACCTACGCAGTACCCTCACCAGTACCCTCACCGGTATCCTAAGCCCTACCCTAACCCTAACCCTAACCCTAACCCTAAACTACCCTTTACTGCTTTTGCCTCCATTAGATTTCCTAAACACTAGTGTTTTAAGGAACAGGTTAAAAAGAAAACCTTATGTGATTTTTTTATAATGTGTTTATTCTTTATCTTATCCTAGAGACCTAAATCTTCTCCATGGCTGAACCCCAAATAATATTCCTTTACGTGCTAAGTGGTATCTAGAGAGTGGGATAGGTTTAATAAATACCCTAATCCTAAAGTGTACCCTAAACCTAACCCATACCCTAACCCTAACGCGTACCCTAACCCTAACCAAAACCCTAACCCGAACACGTATGCTAATCCTAACCCGTACCCTAAACCAATCCCTAACCCTAAAACTAACCCTAACCCTAACCCTAACCCTAACCCATAACCTACACCGTACCCTCACCCGTACCCTAACCCGTACCCTAAGCCGTACCCTCACCCGTACCCTAACCCGTATCCTAAGCCGTACCCTAACCCTAACACTAACCCTAAACTATACCCTACGCCGTAACCTCACCCGTACCATAACCCGTACCCTAAGCCGTACCCTAACCCTAACCCTAACCCTAACCCTAACCCTAACCCATACCGTACGCCATACCCTAACACGTACCCTAACCCGTATCCTAAGCCGTACCCTAACCCTAACCAATACCCTACGCAGTATCCTCACCCATAGCCTCACCCGTACCCTAAGCCGTACCCTAACCCTAACCCTAACCCTAACCCTAACCCTAACCCCTACCCTATGCCATACCCTCACCTGTACCCTATCCCATAACCTAAGCCGTACCATAACCCTAACACTAACCCTAACCCTAACCCATAACCTACGCCGTAACCTCACCCGTACCCTAACCCGTATCCTAAGCCGTACCCTAACCCTAACCCTAACCCTAACCCTAAACCATAACCTACGCCGTACCCTCACCCGTACCCTAACACATACCCTAAGACGTACCGTAACCCTAACCCTAACACTAACCCTAACCTTAACCCACACTCTACGCCGTACCCTAACCCGTACCCTAACACGTATCCTAAGCCATACCCTAACCCTAACCAATACCCTACGCAGTACCCTCACCCGTACCCTCACCCGTAACCTAAGCCATACCCTAACCCTAACCCTAACCCTAACCCTAACCCCTACCCTACGCCGTAACCTCACCCGTACCCTATCCCATACGCTAAGCCGTACCCTAACCCTAACACTAACACTAACCCTAACCCTAACCCTAACCCATACCCTATGCCGTACCCTCACCCGTAACCTAACCCGTACCCTAAGCCGTACCCTAACCCTTACCCTAACTCCTACCCTACGCCGTACCCTCACCCGTACCCTATCCCATACCCTAAGCCGTACCCTAACCCTAACACTAACCCTAACCCTAACCCTAACCCTAAACTACCCTTGATTGCTTTTGCCTCTATTAGATTTCCTAAGCACTAGTGTTTTAAGGAACAGGTTAAAAAGAAAATCCTAATGTGATTTTTTTATAATGTGTTTATTCTTTATCTTATCCTAGTGACTAAAATCTTCTCCATGGCTGGATCCCTAATAATATTCCTTTACGTGCTAAGTGGTATCTAGAGAGTGGGATAGGTTTAATAAATACCCTAATCCTAACGTGTACCCTAACCCTAACCCATACCCTAACCCTAACGCGTACCCTAACCCTAACCGAAAACCTAACCCTAACAGGTACGCTAATCCTAACCCGTACCCTAAACCAATCCCTAACCCTAAAACTAACCCTAACCCTAACCCTAACCCTAAACCTTACCCTACGCCGTACCCTCACCCGTACCCTAACCCGTATCCTAAGCCGTACCCTAACCCTAACCCTAACCCTAACCCTAACCCTAACCCATACCCTACGCCATACCCTAACCCGTACCCTAACCCGTATCCTAAGCCGTATCCTAACCCTAACCAATACCCTACGCAGTACCCTCACCCGTACCCTCACCCGTACCCTAAGCCGTACCCTAACCCCAACCCTAACCCTAACTCTAACCCTAACCCCTACCCTACGCCGTACCCTCACCCGTACCCTATCCCATACGCTAAGCCGTACCCTAACCCTAACACTAACACTAACCCTAACCCTAACCCTAAACCATACCCTACGCCGTACCCTCACCCGTAACCTAACCCGTACCCAAAGCCGTACCCTAACACTAACCCTAACCTATACACTACGCCGTACCCTCACCCGTACCCTAACCCGTACCCTAAGCCGTACCCTAACTCTAACCCTAACCCTAACCCTAACCCTTACCCATACCCTGCGCCGTACCCTAACCCATACAATAACCTGTATCCTAAGCCTTAACCTAACCCTAACCAATGACCTACACAGTACCCTCACCCGTACCCTAAGCCATACCCTAACCCTAACCCTAACACTAACCCTAACCCTAAACCCTACCCTATGCCGTACCCTCACCCATACCCTATCCCATACCCTAAGCCGTACCCTAACCCTAACACTAACCCTAACCCTAACCCTAACCCTAAACTACCCTTGACTGCTTTTGCGTCCATTAGATTTCCTAAGCACTAGTGTTTTAAGGAACAGGTTAAAAAGAAAATCCTAATGTGATTTTTTTATAATGTGTTTATTCTTTATCTTATCCTAGTAACGAAAATCTTCTCCATGGCTGGACCCTAAATAATATTCCTTTACGTGCTAAGTGGTATCTAGAGAGTGGGATAGGTTTAATAAATACCCTAATCCTAACGTGTACCCTAACCCTAACCCTAATGCGTACCCTAACCCTAACCCAAACCCTAACCCTAACACGTACGCTAATCCTCACCCATACCCTAAACCAATCCCTAACCCTAAAACTAACCCTAACCCTAACCCTAACCCTAACCCATACGCTACGCCGTACCCTCACCCATACCCTAACCCGTATCCTAAGCCGTACCCTAACCCTAAACCTAACCCTAACCTCTACCCTACGCCGTACCCTCACCCGTACCCTAACCCGTACCCAAAGCCTTACCCTAACCCTAACCCTAACCCTCACCCATACCCAACGCCGTAACCTAACCCATATCCTAACCCGTATCCTAAGCCGTACCCTAACCCTAACCAATAACCTACGCAGTACCCTCACCAGTACCCTCACCGGTATCCTAAGCCCTCCCCTAACCCTAACCCTAACCCTAACCCTAAACTACCCTTTACTGCTTTTGCCTCCATTAGATTTCCTAAACACTAGTGTTTTAAGGAACAGGTTAAAAAGAAAACCTTATGTGATTTTTTTATAATGTGTTTATTCTTTATCTTATCCTAGAGACCTAAATCTTCTCCATGGCTGAACCCCAAATAATATTCCTTTACGTGCTAAGTGGTATCTAGAGAGTGGGATAGGTTTAATAAATACCCTAATCCTAAAGTGTACCCTAAACCTAACCCATACCCTAACCCTAACGCGTACCCTAACCCTAACCAAAACCCTAACCCGAACACGTATGCTAATCCTAACCCGTACCCTAAACCAATCCCTAACCCTAAAACTAACCCTAACCCTAACCCTAACCCTAACCCATAACCTACACCGTACCCTCACCCGTACCCTAACCCGTACCCTAAGCCGTACCCTCACCCGTACCCTAACCCGTATCCTAAGCCGTACCCTAACCCTAACCCTAACCCTAAACTATACCCTACGCCGTAACCTCACCCGTACCATAACCCGTACCCTAAGCCGTACCCTAACCCTAACCCTAACCCTAACCCTAACCCTAACCCATACCGTACGCCATACCCTAACACGTACCCTAACCCGTATCCTAAGCCGTACCCTAACCCTAACCAATACCCTACGCAGTATCCTCACCCATAGCCTCACCCGTACCCTAAGCCGTACCCTAACCCTAACCCTAACCCTAACCCTAACCCTAACCCCTACCCTATGCCATACCCTCACCTGTACCCTATCCCATAACCTAAGCCGTACCATAACCCTAACACTAACCCTAACCCTAACCCATAACCTACGCCGTAACCTCACCCGTACCCTAACCCGTATCCTAAGCCGTACCCTAACCCTAACCCTAACCCTAACCCTAAACCATAACCTACGCCGTACCCTCACCCGTACCCTAACACATACCCTAAGACGTACCGTAACCCTAACCCTAACACTAACCCTAACCTTAACCCACACTCTACGCCGTACCCTAACCCGTACCCTAACACGTATCCTAAGCCATACCCTAACCCTAACCAATACCCTACGCAGTACCCTCACCCGTACCCTCACCCGTACCCTAAGCCATACCCTAACCCTAACCCTAACCCTAACCCTAACCCCTACCCTACGCCGTAACCTCACCCGTACCCTATCCCATACGCTAAGCCGTACCCTAACCCTAACACTAACACTAACCCTAACCCTAACCCTAACCCATACCCTATGCCGTACCCTCACCCGTAACCTAACCCGTACCCTAAGCCGTACCCTAACCCTTACCCTAACTCCTACCCTACGCCGTACCCTCACCCGTACCCTATCCCATACCCTAAGCCGTACCCTAACCCTAACACTAACCCTAACCCTAACCCTAACCCTAAACTACCCTTGATTGCTTTTGCCTCTATTAGATTTCCTAAGCACTAGTGTTTTAAGGAACAGGTTAAAAAGAAAATCCTAATGTGATTTTTTTATAATGTGTTTATTCTTTATCTTATCCTAGTGACTAAAATCTTCTCCATGGCTGGATCCCTAATAATATTCCTTTACGTGCTAAGTGGTATCTAGAGAGTGGGATAGGTTTAATAAATACCCTAATCCTAACGTGTACCCTAACCCTAACCCATACCCTAACCCTAACGCGTACCCTAACCCTAACCGAAAACCTAACCCTAACAGGTACGCTAATCCTAACCCGTACCCTAAACCAATCCCTAACCCTAAAACTAACCCTAACCCTAACCCTAACCCTAAACCTTACCCTACGCCGTACCCTCACCCGTACCCTAACCCGTATCCTAAGCCGTACCCTAACCCTAACCCTAACCCTAACCCTAACCCTAACCCATACCCTACGCCATACCCTAACCCGTACCCTAACCCGTATCCTAAGCCGTATCCTAACCCTAACCAATACCCTACGCAGTACCCTCACCCGTACCCTCACCCGTACCCTAAGCCGTACCCTAACCCCAACCCTAACCCTAACTCTAACCCTAACCCCTACCCTACGCCGTACCCTCACCCGTACCCTATCCCATACGCTAAGCCGTACCCTAACCCTAACACTAACACTAACCCTAACCCTAACCCTAAACCATACCCTACGCCGTACCCTCACCCGTAACCTAACCCGTACCCAAAGCCGTACCCTAACACTAACCCTAACCTATACACTACGCCGTACCCTCACCCGTACCCTAACCCGTACCCTAAGCCGTACCCTAACTCTAACCCTAACCCTAACCCTAACCCTTACCCATACCCTGCGCCGTACCCTAACCCATACAATAACCTGTATCCTAAGCCTTAACCTAACCCTAACCAATGACCTACACAGTACCCTCACCCGTACCCTAAGCCATACCCTAACCCTAACCCTAACACTAACCCTAACCCTAAACCCTACCCTATGCCGTACCCTCACCCATACCCTATCCCATACCCTAAGCCGTACCCTAACCCTAACACTAACCCTAACCCTAACCCTAACCCTAAACTACCCTTGACTGCTTTTGCGTCCATTAGATTTCCTAAGCACTAGTGTTTTAAGGAACAGGTTAAAAAGAAAATCCTAATGTGATTTTTTTATAATGTGTTTATTCTTTATCTTATCCTAGTAACGAAAATCTTCTCCATGGCTGGACCCTAAATAATATTCCTTTACGTGCTAAGTGGTATCTAGAGAGTGGGATAGGTTTAATAAATACCCTAATCCTAACGTGTACCCTAACCCTAACCCAAACCCTAACCCTAACACGTACGCTAATCCTCACCCGTACCCTAAACCAATCCCTAACCCTAAAACTAACCCTAACCCTAACCCTAACCCTAACCCATACGCTACGCCGTACCCTCACCCATACCCTAACCCGTATCCTAAGCCGTACCCTAACCCTAAACCTAACCCTAACCTCTACCCTACGCCGTACCCTCACCCGTACCCTCACCCGTACCCAAAGCCTTACCCTAACCCAAACCCTAACCCTCACCCATACCCAAGGCCGTAACCTAACCCATATCCTAACCCGTATCCTAAGCCGTACCCTAACCCTAACCAATAACCTACGCAGTACCCTCACCAGTACCCTCACCGGTATCCTAAGCCCTACCCTAACCCTAACCCTAACCCTAACCCTAAACTACCCTTTACTGCTTTTGCCTCCATTAGATTTCCTAAACACTAGTGTTTTAAGGAACAGGTTAAAAAGAAAACCTTATGTGATTTTTTTATAATGTGTTTATTCTTTATCTTATCCTAGTGACTAAAATCTTCTCCATGGCTGAACCCCAAATAATATTCCTTTACGTGCTAAGTGGTATCTAGAGAGTGGGATAGGTTTAATAAATACCCTAATCCTAAAGTGTACCCTAAACCTAACCCATACCCTAACCCTAACGCGTACCCTAACCCTAACCAAAACCCTAACCCGAACACGTATGCTAATCCTAACCCGTACCCTAAACCAATCCCTAACCCTAAAACTAACCCTAACCCTAACCCTAACCCTAACCCATAACCTACACCGTACCCTCACCCGTACCCTAACCCGTACCCTAAGCCGTACCCTAACCCTAACCCTAAACCATATGCTACGCCTTACCCTCACCCGTACCCTAACCCGTATCCTAAGCCGTACCCTAACCCTAACACTAACCCTAAACTATACCCTACGCCGTAACCTCACCCGTACCCTAACCCGTACCCTAAGCCGTACCCTAACCCTAACCCTAACCCTAACCCTAACCCTAACCCTAACCCATACCGTACGCCATACCCTAACACGTAACCTAACCCGTATCCTAAGCCGTACCCTAACCCTAACCAATACCCTACGCAGTATCCTCACCCATAGCCTCACCCGTGCCCTAAGCCGTACCCTAACCCTAACCCTAACCCTAACACCTACCCTATGCCATACCCTCACCTGTACCCTATCCCATAACCTAAGCCGTACCATAACCCTAACACTAACCCTAACCCTAACCCATAACCTACGCCGTACCCTCACCCGTACCCTAACCCGTATCCTAAGCCGTACCCTAACCCTAACCCTAACCCTAACCCTAACCCATAACCTACGCCGTACCCTCACCCGTACCCTAACACGTACCCTAAGAAGTACCGTAACCCTAACCCTAACACTAACCCTAACCCTAACCCACACTCTACGCCGTACCCTAACCCGTACCCTAACACGTATCCTAAGCCGTACCCTAACCCTAAGCAATACCCTACGCAGTACCCTCACCCGTACCCTCACCCGTACCCTATCCCATACCCTAAGCCGTACCCTAACCCTAACACTAACCCTAACCCTAACCCTAACCCTAAACTACCCTTGATTGCTTTTGCCTCTATTAGATTTCCTAAGCACTAGTGTTTTAAGGAACAGGTTAAAAAGAAAATCCTAATGTGATTTTTTTATAATGTGTTTATTCTTTATCTTATCCTAGTGACTAAAATCTTCTCCATGGCTGGATCCCTAATAATATTCCTTTACGTGCTAAGTGGTATCTAGAGAGTGGGATAGGTTTAATAAATACCCTAATCCTAACGTGTACCCTAACCCTAACCCATACCCTAACCCTAACGCGTACCCTAACCCTAACCGAAAACCTAACCCTAACACGTACGCTAATCCTAACCCGTACCCTAAACCAATCCCTAACCCTAAAACTAACCCTAACCCTAACCCTAACCCTAAACCTTACCCTACGCCGTACCCTCACCCGTACCCTAACCCGTACCCTAAGACGTACCCTAACCCTAACCCTAACCCATACGCTACGCCGTACCCTCACCCGTACCCTAACCCGTATCCTAAGCCGTACCCTAACCCTAACCCTAACCCTAACCCATACCCTATGCCATACCCTAACCCGTACCCTAACCCGTATCCTAAGCCGTATCCTAACCCTAACCAATACCCTACGCAGTACCCTCACCCATACCCTCACCCGTACCCTAAGCCGTACCCTAACCCCAACCCTAACCCTAACTCTAACTCTAACCCCTACCCTACGCCGTACCCTCACCCGTACCCTATCCCATACGCTAAGCCGTACCCTAACCCTAACACTAACACTAACCCTAACCCTAACCCTAACCCATACCCTACGCCGTACCCTCACCCGTAACCTAACCCGTACCCAAAGCCGTACCCTAACCCTAACCCTAACCTATACACTACGCCGTACCCTCACCCGTACCCTAACCCGTACCCTAAGCCGTACCCTAACTCTAACCCTAACCCTAACCCTAACCCTTACCCATACCCTGCGCCGTACCCTAACCCATACAATAACCTGTATCCTAAGCCTTAACCTAACCCTAACCAATGACCTACACAGTACCCTCACCCGTACCCTAAGCCATACCCTAACCCTAACCCTAACACTAACCCTAACCCTAAACCCTACCCTATGCCGTACCCTCACCCATACCCTATCCCATACCCTAAGCCGTACCCTAACCCTAACACTAACCCTAACCCTAACCCTAACCCTAAACTACCCTTGACTGCTTTTGCGTCCATTAGATTTCCTAAGCACTAGTGTTTTAAGGAACAGGTTAAAAAGAAAATCCTAATGTGATTTTTTTATAATGTGTTTATTCTTTATCTTATCCTAGTAACGAAAATCTTCTCCATGGCTGGACCCTAAATAATATTCCTTTACGTGCTAAGTGGTATCTAGAGAGTGGGATAGGTTTAATAAATACCCTAATCCTAACGTGTACCCTAACCCTAACCCAAACCCTAACCCTAACACGTACGCTAATCCTCACCCGTACCCTAAACCAATCCCTAACCCTAAAACTAACCCTAACCCTAACCCTAACCCTAACCCATACGCTACGCCGTACCCTCACCCATACCCTAACCCGTATCCTAAGCCGTACCCTAACCCTAAACCTAACCCTAACCTCTACCCTACGCCGTACCCTCACCCGTACCCTCACCCGTACCCAAAGCCTTACCCTAACCCAAACCCTAACCCTCACCCATACCCAAGGCCGTAACCTAACCCATATCCTAACCCGTATCCTAAGCCGTACCCTAACCCTAACCAATAACCTACGCAGTACCCTCACCAGTACCCTCACCGGTATCCTAAGCCCTACCCTAACCCTAACCCTAACCCTAACCCTAAACTACCCTTTACTGCTTTTGCCTCCATTAGATTTCCTAAACACTAGTGTTTTAAGGAACAGGTTAAAAAGAAAACCTTATGTGATTTTTTTATAATGTGTTTATTCTTTATCTTATCCTAGTGACTAAAATCTTCTCCATGGCTGAACCCCAAATAATATTCCTTTACGTGCTAAGTGGTATCTAGAGAGTGGGATAGGTTTAATAAATACCCTAATCCTAAAGTGTACCCTAAACCTAACCCATACCCTAACCCTAACGCGTACCCTAACCCTAACCAAAACCCTAACCCGAACACGTATGCTAATCCTAACCCGTACCCTAAACCAATCCCTAACCCTAAAACTAACCCTAACCCTAACCCTAACCCTAACCCATAACCTACACCGTACCCTCACCCGTACCCTAACCCGTACCCTAAGCCGTACCCTAACCCTAACCCTAAACCATATGCTACGCCTTACCCTCACCCGTACCCTAACCCGTATCCTAAGCCGTACCCTAACCCTAACACTAACCCTAAACTATACCCTACGCCGTAACCTCACCCGTACCCTAACCCGTACCCTAAGCCGTACCCTAACCCTAACCCTAACCCTAACCCTAACCCTAACCCTAACCCATACCGTACGCCATACCCTAACACGTAACCTAACCCGTATCCTAAGCCGTACCCTAACCCTAACCAATACCCTACGCAGTATCCTCACCCATAGCCTCACCCGTGCCCTAAGCCGTACCCTAACCCTAACCCTAACCCTAACACCTACCCTATGCCATACCCTCACCTGTACCCTATCCCATAACCTAAGCCGTACCATAACCCTAACACTAACCCTAACCCTAACCCATAACCTACGCCGTACCCTCACCCGTACCCTAACCCGTATCCTAAGCCGTACCCTAACCCTAACCCTAACCCTAACCCTAACCCATAACCTACGCCGTACCCTCACCCGTACCCTAACACGTACCCTAAGAAGTACCGTAACCCTAACCCTAACACTAACCCTAACCCTAACCCACACTCTACGCCGTACCCTAACCCGTACCCTAACACGTATCCTAAGCCGTACCCTAACCCTAAGCAATACCCTACGCAGTACCCTCACCCGTACCCTCACCCGTACCCTATCCCATACCCTAAGCCGTACCCTAACCCTAACACTAACCCTAACCCTAACCCTAACCCTAAACTACCCTTGATTGCTTTTGCCTCTATTAGATTTCCTAAGCACTAGTGTTTTAAGGAACAGGTTAAAAAGAAAATCCTAATGTGATTTTTTTATAATGTGTTTATTCTTTATCTTATCCTAGTGACTAAAATCTTCTCCATGGCTGGATCCCTAATAATATTCCTTTACGTGCTAAGTGGTATCTAGAGAGTGGGATAGGTTTAATAAATACCCTAATCCTAACGTGTACCCTAACCCTAACCCATACCCTAACCCTAACGCGTACCCTAACCCTAACCGAAAACCTAACCCTAACACGTACGCTAATCCTAACCCGTACCCTAAACCAATCCCTAACCCTAAAACTAACCCTAACCCTAACCCTAACCCTAAACCTTACCCTACGCCGTACCCTCACCCGTACCCTAACCCGTACCCTAAGACGTACCCTAACCCTAACCCTAACCCATACGCTACGCCGTACCCTCACCCGTACCCTAACCCGTATCCTAAGCCGTACCCTAACCCTAACCCTAACCCTAACCCATACCCTATGCCATACCCTAACCCGTACCCTAACCCGTATCCTAAGCCGTATCCTAACCCTAACCAATACCCTACGCAGTACCCTCACCCATACCCTCACCCGTACCCTAAGCCGTACCCTAACCCCAACCCTAACCCTAACTCTAACTCTAACCCCTACCCTACGCCGTACCCTCACCCGTACCCTATCCCATACGCTAAGCCGTACCCTAACCCTAACACTAACACTAACCCTAACCCTAACCCTAACCCATACCCTACGCCGTACCCTCACCCGTAACCTAACCCGTACCCAAAGCCGTACCCTAACCCTAACCCTAACCTATACACTACGCCGTACCCTCACCCGTACCCTAACCCGTACCCTAAGCCGTACCCTAACTCTAACCCTAACCCTAACCCTAACCCTTACCCATACCCTGCGCCGTACCCTAACCCATACAATAACCTGTATCCTAAGCCTTAACCTAACCCTAACCAATGACCTACACAGTACCCTCACCCGTACCCTAAGCCATACCCTAACCCTAACCCTAACACTAACCCTAACCCTAAACCCTACCCTATGCCGTACCCTCACCCATACCCTATCCCATACCCTAAGCCGTACCCTAACCCTAACACTAACCCTAACCCTAACCCTAACCCTAAACTACCCTTGACTGCTTTTGCCTCCATTAGATTTCCTAAGCACTAGTGTTTTAAGGAACAGGTTAAAAAGAAAATCCTAATGTGATTTTTTTATAATGTGTTTATTCTTTATCTTATCCTAGTAACGAAAATCTTCTCCATGGCTGGACCCTAAATAATATTCCTTTACGTGCTAAGTGGTATCTAGAGAGTGGGATAGGTTTAATAAATACCCTAATCCTAACGTGTACCCTAACCCTAACCCTAATGCGTACCCTAACCCTAACCCAAACCCTAACCCTAACACGTACGCTAATCATCACCCGTACCCTAAACCAATCCCTAACCCTAAAACTAACCCTAACCCTAACCCTAACCCTAACCCATACGCTACGCCGTACCCTCACCCATACCCTAACCCGTATCCTAAGCCGTACCCTAACCCTAAAACTAACCCTAACCTCTACCCTACGCCGTACCCTCACCCGTACCCTAACCCGTACCCAAAGCCTTACCCTAACCCTAACCCTCACCCATACCCAACGCCGTAACCTAACCCATATCCTAACCCGTATCGTAAGCCGTACCCTAACCCTAACCAATAACCTACGCAGTACCCTCACCAGTACCCTCACCCGTATCCTAAGCCCTACCCTAACCCTAACCCTAAACTACCCTTTACTGCTTTTGCCTCCATTAGATTTCCTAAACACTAGTGTTTTAAAGAACAGGTTAAAAAGAAAACCTTATGTGATTTTTTTTATAATGTGTTTATTCTTTATCTTATCCTAGTGACTAAAATCTTCTCCATGGCTGAACCCCAAATAATATTCCTTTACGTGCTAAGTGGTATCTAGAGAGTGGGATAGATTTAATAAATACCCTAATCCTAACGTGTACCCTAAACCTAACCCATACCCTAACCCTAACGCGTACCCTAACCCTAACAAAAAACCTAACCCTAACACGTACGCTAATCCTAACCCGTACCCTAAAGCAATCCCTAACCCTAAAACTAACCCTAACCCTAACCCTAACCCTAACCCTTACCCTACGCCGTACCCTCACCCGTACCCTAACCCGTACCCTAAGACGTACCCTAACCCTAACCCTAACCCATACGCTATGCCGTAACCTCACCCGTACCCTAACCCGTATTCTAAGCCGTACCCTAACCCTAACCCTAACCCTAACCCTAACCCATACCCTACGCCATACCATAACCCGTACCCTAACCCGTATCCTAAGCCGTATCCTAAACCTAACCAGTACCCTACGCAGTACCCTCACCCGTAACCTCACCCGTACCCTAAGCCGTACCCTAACCCCAACCCTAACCCTAACTCTAACCCTAACCCCTACCCTACGCCGTACCCTCACCCGTACCCTATCCCATACGCTAAGCCGTACCCTAACCCTAACACTAACACTAACCCTAACCCTAACCCTAACTCATACCCTACGCCGTACCCTCACCCGTATCCTAACCCGTACCCAAAGCCGTACCCTAACCCTAACCCTAACCCTAACCCTAACCCATAACCTACGCCGTACCCTCACCCGTACCCTAACACGTACCCTAAGAAGTACCGTAACCCTAACCCTAACACTAACCCTAACCCTAACCCACACTCTACGCCGTACCCTAACCCGTACCCTAACACGTATCCTAAGCCGTACCCTAACCCTAAGCAATACCCTACGCAGTACCCTCACCCGTACCCTCACCCGTACCCTATCCCATACCCTAAGCCGTACCCTAACCCTAACACTAACCCTAACCCTAACCCTAACCCTAAACTACCCTTGATTGCTTTTGCCTCTATTAGATTTCCTAAGCACTAGTGTTTTAAGGAACAGGTTAAAAAGAAAATCCTAATGTGATTTTTTTATAATGTGTTTATTCTTTATCTTATCCTAGTGACTAAAATCTTCTCCATGGCTGGATCCCTAATAATATTCCTTTACGTGCTAAGTGGTATCTAGAGAGTGGGATAGGTTTAATAAATACCCTAATCCTAACGTGTACCCTAACCCTAACCCATACCCTAACCCTAACGCGTACCCTAACCCTAACCGAAAACCTAACCCTAACACGTACGCTAATCCTAACCCGTACCCTAAACCAATCCCTAACCCTAAAACTAACCCTAACCCTAACCCTAACCCTAAACCTTACCCTACGCCGTACCCTCACCCGTACCCTAACCCGTACCCTAAGACGTACCCTAACCCTAACCCTAACCCATACGCTACGCCGTACCCTCACCCGTACCCTAACCCGTATCCTAAGCCGTACCCTAACCCTAACCCTAACCCTAACCCATACCCTATGCCATACCCTAACCCGTACCCTAACCCGTATCCTAAGCCGTATCCTAACCCTAACCAATACCCTACGCAGTACCCTCACCCATACCCTCACCCGTACCCTAAGCCGTACCCTAACCCCAACCCTAACCCTAACTCTAACTCTAACCCCTACCCTACGCCGTACCCTCACCCGTACCCTATCCCATACGCTAAGCCGTACCCTAACCCTAACACTAACACTAACCCTAACCCTAACCCTAACCCATACCCTACGCCGTACCCTCACCCGTAACCTAACCCGTACCCAAAGCCGTACCCTAACCCTAACCCTAACCTATACACTACGCCGTACCCTCACCCGTACCCTAACCCGTACCCTAAGCCGTACCCTAACTCTAACCCTAACCCTAACCCTAACCCTTACCCATACCCTGCGCCGTACCCTAACCCATACAATAACCTGTATCCTAAGCCTTAACCTAACCCTAACCAATGACCTACACAGTACCCTCACCCGTACCCTAAGCCATACCCTAACCCTAACCCTAACACTAACCCTAACCCTAAACCCTACCCTATGCCGTACCCTCACCCATACCCTATCCCATACCCTAAGCCGTACCCTAACCCTAACACTAACCCTAACCCTAACCCTAACCCTAAACTACCCTTGACTGCTTTTGCCTCCATTAGATTTCCTAAGCACTAGTGTTTTAAGGAACAGGTTAAAAAGAAAATCCTAATGTGATTTTTTTATAATGTGTTTATTCTTTATCTTATCCTAGTAACGAAAATCTTCTCCATGGCTGGACCCTAAATAATATTCCTTTACGTGCTAAGTGGTATCTAGAGAGTGGGATAGGTTTAATAAATACCCTAATCCTAACGTGTACCCTAACCCTAACCCTAATGCGTACCCTAACCCTAACCCAAACCCTAACCCTAACACGTACGCTAATCATCACCCGTACCCTAAACCAATCCCTAACCCTAAAACTAACCCTAACCCTAACCCTAACCCTAACCCATACGCTACGCCGTACCCTCACCCATACCCTAACCCGTATCCTAAGCCGTACCCTAACCCTAAAACTAACCCTAACCTCTACCCTACGCCGTACCCTCACCCGTACCCTAACCCGTACCCAAAGCCTTACCCTAACCCTAACCCTAACCCTCACCCATACCCAACGCCGTAACCTAACCCATATCCTAACCCGTATCGTAAGCCGTACCCTAACCCTAACCAATAACCTACGCAGTACCCTCACCAGTACCCTCACCCGTATCCTAAGCCCTACCCTAACCCTAACCCTAAACTACCCTTTACTGCTTTTGCCTCCATTAGATTTCCTAAACACTAGTGTTTTAAAGAACAGGTTAAAAAGAAAACCTTATGTGATTTTTTTTATAATGTGTTTATTCTTTATCTTATCCTAGTGACTAAAATCTTCTCCATGGCTGAACCCCAAATAATATTCCTTTACGTGCTAAGTGGTATCTAGAGAGTGGGATAGATTTAATAAATACCCTAATCCTAACGTGTACCCTAAACCTAACCCATACCCTAACCCTAACGCGTACCCTAACCCTAACAAAAAACCTAACCCTAACACGTACGCTAATCCTAACCCGTACCCTAAAGCAATCCCTAACCCTAAAACTAACCCTAACCCTAACCCTAACCCTAACCCTTACCCTACGCCGTACCCTCACCCGTACCCTAACCCGTACCCTAAGACGTACCCTAACCCTAACCCTAACCCATACGCTATGCCGTAACCTCACCCGTACCCTAACCCGTATTCTAAGCCGTACCCTAACCCTAACCCTAACCCTAACCCTAACCCATACCCTACGCCATACCATAACCCGTACCCTAACCCGTATCCTAAGCCGTATCCTAAACCTAACCAGTACCCTACGCAGTACCCTCACCCGTAACCTCACCCGTACCCTAAGCCGTACCCTAACCCCAACCCTAACCCTAACTCTAACCCTAACCCCTACCCTACGCCGTACCCTCACCCGTACCCTATCCCATACGCTAAGCCGTACCCTAACCCTAACACTAACACTAACCCTAACCCTAACCCTAACTCATACCCTACGCCGTACCCTCACCCGTATCCTAACCCGTACCCAAAGCCGTACCCTAACCCTAACCCTAACCTATAAACTATGCCGTACCCTCACCCGTACCCTAACCCGTACCCTAAGCCGTACCCTAACTCTAACCCTAACCCTAACCCTAACCCTTACCCATACCCTGCGCCGTACCCTAACCCATACAATAACCTGTATCCTAAGCCTTAACCTAACCCTAACCAATGACCTACACAGTACCCTCACCCGTACCCTAAGCCATACCCTAACCCTAACCCTAACACTAACCCTAACCCTAAACCCTACCCTATGCCGTACCCTCACCCATACCCTATCCCATACCCTAAGCCGTACCCTAACCCTAACACTAACCCTAACCCTAACCCTAACCCTAAACTACCCTTGACTGCTTTTGCCTCCATTAGATTTCCTAAGCACTAGTGTTTTAAGGAACAGGTTAAAAAGAAAATCCTAATGTGATTTTTTTATAATGTGTTTATTCTTTATCTTATCCTAGTAACGAAAATCTTCTCCATGGCTGGACCCTAAATAATATTCCTTTACGTGCTAAGTGGTATCTAGAGAGTGGGATAGGTTTAATAAATACACTAATCCTAACGTGTACCCTAACCCTAACCCTAATGCGTACCCTAACCCTAACCCAAACCCTAACCCTAACACGTACGCTAATCTTCACCCGTACCCTAAACCAATCCCTAACCCTAAAACTAACCCTAACCCTAACCCTAACCCTAACCCATACGCTACGCCGTACCCTCACCCATACCCTAACCCGTATCCTAAGCCGTACCCTAACCCTAAACCTAACCCTAACCTCTACCCTACGCCGTACCCTCACCCGTACCCTAACCCGTACCCTAAGCCGTACCCTCACCCGTACCCTAACCCGTATCCTAAGCCGTACCCTAACCCTAACCCTAACCCTAAACTATACCCTACGCCGTAACCTCACCCGTACCATAACCCGTACCCTAAGCCGTACCCTAACCCTAACCCTAACCCTAACCCTAACCCTAACCCTAACCCATACCGTACGCCATACCCTAACAGGTACCCTAACCCGTATCCTAAGCCGTACCCTAACCCTAAACAATACCCTACGCAGTATCCTCACCCATAGCCTCACCCGTACCCTAAGCCGTACCCTAACCCTAACCCTAACCCTAACCCTAACCCTAACCCCTACCCTATGCCATACCCTCACCTGTACCCTATCCCATAACCTAAGCCGTACCATAACCCTAACACTAACCCTAACCCTAACCCATAACCTACGCCGTACCCTCACCCGTACCCTAACCCGTATCCTAAGCCGTACCCTAACCCTAACCCTAACCCTAACCCATAACCTACGCCGTACCCTCACCCGTACCCTAACACATACCCTAAGACGTACCGTAACCCTAACCCTAACACTAACCCTAACCTTAACCCACACTCTACGCCGTACCCTAACCCGTACCCTAACACGTATCCTAAGCCGTACCCTAACCCTAACCAATACCCTACGCAGTACCCTCACCCGTACCCTCACCCGTACCCTAAGCGATACCCTAACCCTAACCCTAACCCTAACCCTAACCCCTACCCTACGCCGTACCCTCACCCGTACCCTATCCCATACGCTAAGCCGTACCCTAACCCTAACACTAACACTAACCCTAACCCTAACCCTAACCCATACCCTACGCCGTACCCTCACCCGTAACCTAACCCGTACCCTAAGCCGTACCCTAACCCTTACCCTAACCCCTACCCTACGCCGTACCCTCACCCGTACCCTATCCCATACCCTAAGCCGTACCCTAACCATAACAATAACCCTAACCCTAACCCTAACCCTAAACTACCCTTGATTGCTTTTGCCTCTATTAGATTTCCTAAGCACTAGTGTTTTAAGGAACAGGTTAAAAAGAAAATCCTGATGTGATTTTTTTATAATGTGTTTATTCTTTATCTTATCCTAGTGACTAAAATCTTCTCCATGGCTGGATCCCTAATAATATTCCTTTACGTGCTAAGTGGTATCTAGAGAGTGGGATAGGTTTAATAAATACCCTAATCCTAACGTGTACCCTAAACCTAACCCATACCCTAACCCTAACGCGTACCCTAACCCTAACAAAAAACCTAACCCTAACACGTACGCTAATCCTAACCCGTACCCTAAACCAATCCCTAACCCTAAAACTAACCCTAACCCTAACCCTAACCCTAACCCTTACCCTACGCCGTACCCTCACCCGTACCCTAACCCGTACCCTAAGACGTACCCTAACCCTAACCCTAACCCATACGCTACGCCGTACCCTCACCCGTACCCTAACCCATATTCTAAGCCGTACCCTAACCCTAACCCTAACCCTAACCCTAACCCATACCCTACGCCATACCATAACCCGTACCCTAACCCGTATCCTAAGCCGTATCCTAACCCTAACCAATACCCTACGCAGTACCCTCACCCGTACCCTCACCCGTACCCTAAGCCGTACCCTAACCCCAACCCTAACCCTAACTCTAACCCTAACCCCTACCCTAGGCCGTACCCTCATCCGTACCCTATCCCATACGCTAAGCCGTACCCTAACCCTAACACTAACACTAACCCTAACCCTAACCCTAACCCATACCCTACGCCGTACCCTCACCCGTAACCTAACCCGTACCCAAAGCCGTACCCTAACCCTAACCCTAACCTATACACTACGCCGTACCCTCACCCGTACCCTAACCCGTACCCTAAGCCGTACCCTAACTCTAACCCTAACCCTAACCCTAACCCTTACCCATACCCTGCGCCGTACCCTAACCCATACAATAACCTGTATCCTAAGCCTTAACCTAACCCTAACCAATGACCTACACAGTACCCTCACCCGTACCCTAAGCCATACCCTAACCCTAACCCTAACACTAACCCTAACCCTAAACCCTACACTATGCCGTACCCTCACCCATACCCTATCACATACCCTAAGCCGTACCCTAACCCTAACACTAACCCTAACCCTAACCCTAACCCTAAACTACCCTTGACTGCTTTTGCCTCCATTAGATTTCCTAAGCACTAGTGTTTTAAGGAACAGGTTAAAAAGAAAATCCTAATGTGATTTTTTTATAATGTGTTTATTCTTTATCTTATCCTAGTAACGAAAATCTTCTCCATGGCTGGACCCTAAATAATATTCCTTTACGTGCTAAGTGGTATCTAGAGAGTGGGATAGGTTTAATAAATACCCTAATCCTAACGTGCACCCTAACCCTAACCCTAATGCGTACCCTAACCCTAACCCAAACCCTAACCCTAACACGTACGCTAATCCTCACCCGTACCCTAAACCAATCCCTAACCCTAAAACTAACCCTAACCCTAACCCTAACCCTAACCCATACGCTACGCCGTACCCTCACCCATACCGTAACCCGTATCCTAAGCCGTACCCTAACCCTAAACCTAACCCTAACCTCTACCCTACGCCGTACCCTCACCCGTACCCTAACCCGTACCCAAAGCCTTACCCTAACCCTAACCCTAACCCTCACCCATACCCAACGCCGTAACCTAACCCATATCCTAACCCGTATCCTAAGCCGTACCCTAACCCTAACCAATAACCTACGCAGTACCCTCACCAGTACCCTCACCGGTATCCTAAGCCCTACCCTAACCCTAACCCTAACCCTAACCCTAAACTACCCTTTACTGCTTTTGCCTCTATTAGATTTCCTAAACACTAGTGTTTTAAGGAACAGGTTAAAAAGAAAACCTTATGTGATTTTTTTATAATGTGTTTATTCTTTATCTTATCCTAGTGACTAAAATCTTCTCCATGGCTGAACCCCAAATAATATTCCTTTACGTGCTAAGTGGTATCTAGAGAGTGGGATAGGTTTAATAAATACCCTAATCCTAAAGTGTACCCTAAACCTAACCCATACCCTAACCCTAACGCGTACCCTAACCCTAACCAAAACCCTAACCCGAACACGTATGCTAATCCTAACCCGTACCCTAAACCAATCCCTAACCCTAAAACTAACCCTAACCCTAACCCTAACCCTAACCCATAACCTACACCGTACCCTCACCCGTACCCTAACCCGTACCCTAAGCCGTACCCTCACCCGTACCCTAACCCGTATCCTAAGCCGTACCCTAACCCTAACCCTAACCCTAAACTATACCCTACGCCGTAACCTCACCCGTACCATAACCCGTACCCTAAGCCGTACCCTAACCCTAACCCTAACCCTAACCCTAACCCTAACCCTAACCCATACCGTACGCCATACCCTAACACGTACCCTAACCCGTATCCTAAGCCGTACCCTAACCCTAACCAATACCCTACGCAGTAACCTCACCCATAGCCTCACCCGTACCCTAAGCCGTACCCTAACCCTAACCCTAACCCTAACCCTAACCCTAACCCCTACCCTATGCAATACCCTCACCTGTACCCTATCCCATAACCTAAGCCGTACCATAACCCTAACACTAACCCTAACCCTAACCCATATCCTACGCCGTACCCTCACCCGTACCCTAACCCGTATCCTATGCCGTACCCTAACCCTAACCCTAACCCTAACCCTAACCCATAACCTACGCCGTACCCTCACCCGTACCCTAACACATACCCTAAGACGTACCGTAACCCTAACCCTAACACTAACCCTAACCTTAACCCACACTCTACGCCGTACCCTAACCCGTACCCTAACACGTATCCTAAGCCGTACCCTAACCCTAACCAATACCCTACGCAGTACCCTCACCCGTACCCTCACCCGTACCCTAAGCCATACCCTAACCCTAACCTAACCCTAACCCTAACCCCTACCCTACGCCGTACCCTCACCCGTACCCTATCCCATACGCTAAGCCGTACCCTAACCCTAACACTAACACTAACCCTAACCCTAACCCTAACCCATACCCTACGCCGTACCCTCACCCGTAACCTAACCCGTACCCTAAGCCGTACCCTAACCCTTACCCTAACCCCTACCCTACGCCGTACCCTCACCCGTACCCTATCCCATACCCTAAGCCGTACCCTAACCATAACAATAACGCTAACCCTAACCCTAACACTAACCCTAACCCTAAACCCTACACTATGCCGTACCCTCACCCATACCCTATCCCATACCCTAAGCCGTACCCTAACCCTAACACTAACCCTAACCCTAACCCTAACCCTAAACTACCCTTGACTGCTTTTGCCTCCATTAGATTTCCTAAGCACTAGTGTTTTAAGGAACAGGTTAAAAAGAAAATCCTAATGTGATTTTTTTATAATGTGTTTATTCTTTATCTTATCCTAGTAACGAAAATCTTCTCCATGGCTGGACCCTAAATAATATTCCTTTACGTGCTAAGTGGTATCTAGAGAGTGGGATAGGTTTAATAAATACCCTAATCCTAACGTGCACCCTAACCCTAACCCTAATGCGTACCCTAACCCTAACCCAAACCCTAACCCTAACACGTACGCTAATCCTCACCCGTACCCTAAACCAATCCCTAACCCTAAAACTAACCCTAACCCTAACCCTAACCCTAACCCATACGCTACGCCGTACCCTCACCCATACCGTAACCCGTATCCTAAGCCGTACCCTAACCCTAAACCTAACCCTAACCTCTACCCTACGCCGTACCCTCACCCGTACCCTAACCCGTACCCAAAGCCTTACCCTAACCCTAACCCTAACCCTCACCCATACCCAACGCCGTAACCTAACCCATATCCTAACCCGTATCCTAAGCCGTACCCTAACCCTAACCAATAACCTACGCAGTACCCTCACCAGTACCCTCACCGGTATCCTAAGCCCTACCCTAACCCTAACCCTAACCCTAACCCTAAACTACCCTTTACTGCTTTTGCCTCCATTAGATTTCCTAAACACTAGTGTTTTAAGGAACAGGTTAAAAAGAAAACCTTATGTGATTTTTTTATAATGTGTTTATTCTTTATCTTATCCTAGTGACTAAAATCTTCTCCATGGCTGAACCCCAAATAATATTCCTTTACGTGCTAAGTGGTATCTAGAGAGTGGGATAGGTTTAATAAATACCCTAATCCTAAAGTGTACCCTAAACCTAACCCATACCCTAACCCTAACGCGTACCCTAACCCTAACCAAAACCCTAACCCGAACACGTATGCTAATCCTAACCCGTACCCTAAACCAATCCCTAACCCTAAAACTAACCCTAACCCTAACCCTAACCCTAACCCATAACCTACACCGTACCCTCACCCGTACCCTAACCCGTACCCTAAGCCGTACCCTAACCCTAACCCTAAACCATATGCTACGCCGTACCCTCACCCGTACCCTAACCCGTATCCTAAGCCGTACCCTAACCCTAACACTAACCCTAAACTATACCCTATGCCGTAACCTCACCTGTACCCTAACCCGTACCCTAAGCCGTACCCTAACCCTAACCCTAACCCTAACCCTAACCCTAACCCTAACCCATACCGTACGCCATACCCTAACACGTACCCTAACCCGTATCCTAAGCCGTACCCTAACCCTAACCAATACCCTACGCAGTATCCTCACCCATAGCCTCACCCGTGCCCTAAGCCGTACCCTAACCCTAACCCTAACCCTAACCCTAACCCTAACACCTACCCTATGCCATACCCTCACCTGTACCCTATCCCATAACCTAAGCCATACCATAACCCTAACACTAACCCTAACCCTAACCCATAACCTACGCCGTACCCTCACCCGTACCCTAACCCGTATCCTAAGCCGTACCCTAACCCTAACCCTAACCCTAACCCATAACCTACGCCGTACCCTCACCCGTACCCTAACACGTACCCTAAGACGTACCGTAACCCTAACCCTAACACTAACGCTAACCCTAACCCACACTCTAAGCCGTACCCTAACCCGTACCCTAACACGTATCCTAAGCCGTACCCTAACCCTAAGCAATACCCTACGCAGTACCCTCACCCGTACCCTCACCCGTACCCTAAGCCATACCCTAACCATAACCCTAAGCCTAACCTTAACCCCTACCCTACGCCGTACCCTCACCCGTACCCTATCCCATACCCTAAGCCGTACCCTAACCCTAACACTAACCCTAACCCTAACCCTAACCCTAACCCATACCCTACGCCGTACCCTCACCCGTAACCTAACCCGTACCCTAAGCCGTACCCTAACCCTAACCCTAACCTATACACTACGCCGTACCCTCACCCGTACCCTAACCCGTACCCTAAGCCGTACCCTAACTCTAACCCTAGCCCTAACCCTAACCCTTACCCATACCCTGCGCCGTACCCTAACCCATACAATAACCTGTATCCTAAGCCTTAACCTAACCCTAACCAATGACCTACACAGTACCCTCACCCGTACCCTAAGCCATACCCTAACCCTAACCCTAACACTAACCCTAACCCTAAACCCTACCCTATGCCGTACCCTCACCCATACCCTATCCCATACCCTAAGCCGTACCCTAACCCTAACACTAACCCTAACCCTAACCCTAACCCTAAACTACCCTTGACTGCTTTTGCCTCCATTAGAATTCCTAAGCACTAGTGTTTTAAGGAACAGGTTAAAAAGAAAATCCTAATGTGATTTTTTTATAATGTGTTTATTCTTTATCTTATCCTAGTGACTAAAATCTTCTCCATGGCTGGATCCCTAATAATATTCCTTTACGTGCTAAGTGGTATCTAGAGAGTGGGATAGGTTTAATAAATACCCTAATCCTAACGTGTACCCTAACCCTAACCCATACCCTAACCCTAACGCGTACCCTAACCCTAACCGAAAACCTAACCCTAACAGGTACGCTAATCCTAACCCGTACCCTAAACCAATCCCTAACCCTAAAACTAACCCTAACCCTAACCCTAACCCTAAACCTTACCCTACGCCGTACCCTCACCCGTACCCTAACCCGTACCCTAAGACGTACCCTAACCCTAACCCTAACCCATACGCTACGCCGTACCCTCACCCGTACCATAACCCGTATCCTAAGCCGTACCCTAACCCTAACCCTAACCCTAACCCTAACACTAACCCATACCCTACGCCATACCCTAACCCGTACCCTAACCCGTATCCTAAGCCGTATCCTAACCCTAACCAATACCCTACGCAGTACCCTCACCCGTACCCTCACCCGTACCCTAAGCCGTACCCTAACCCCAACCCTAACCCTAACTCTAACCCTAACCCCTACCCTACGCCGTACCCTCACCCGTACCCTATCCCATACGCTAAGCCGTACCCTAACCCTAACACTAACACTAACCCTAACCCTAACCCTAACCCATACCCTACGCCGTACCCTCACCCGTAACCTAACCCGTACCCAAAGCCGTACCCTAACACTAACCCTAACCTATACACTACGCCGTACCCTCACCCGTACCCTAACCCGTACCCTAAGCCGTACCCTAACTCTAACCCTAACCCTAACCCTAACCCTTACCCATACCCTGCGCCGTACCCTAACCCATACAATAACCTGTATCCTAAGCCTTAACCTAACCCTAACCAATGACCTACACAGTACCCTCACCCGTACCCTAAGCCATACCCTAACCCTAACCCTAACACTAACCCTAACCCTAAACCCTACCCTATGCCGTACCCTCACCCATACCCTATCCCATAACCTTAGCCGTACCCTAACCCTAACACTAACCCTAACCCTAACCCTAACCCTAAACTACCCTTGACTGCTTTTGCCTCCATTAGATTTCCTAAGCACTAGTGTTTTAAGGAACAGGTTAAAAAGAAAATCCTAATGTGATTTTTTTATAATGTGTTTATTCTTTATCTTATCCTAGTAACGATAATCTTCTCCATGGCTGGACCCTAAATAATATTCCTTTACGTGCTAAGTGGTATCTAGAGAGTGGGATAGGTTTAATAAATACCCTAATCCTAACGTGTACCCTAACCCTAACCCTAATGCATACCCTAACCCTAACCCAAACCCTAACCCTAACACGTACGCTAATCCTCACCCGTACCCTAAACCAATCCCTAACCCTAAAACTAACCCTAACCCTAACCCTAACCCTAACCCATACGCTACGCCGTACCCTCACCCATACCCTAACCCGTATCCTAAGCCGTACCCTAACCCTAAACCTAACCCTAACCTCTACCCTACGCCGTACCCTCACCCGTACCCTAACCCGTACCCAAAGCCTTACCCTAACCCTAACCCTAACCCTCACCCATACCCAACGCCGTAACCTAACCCATATCCTAACCCGTATCCTAAGCCGTACCCTAACCCTAACCAATAACCTACGCAGTACCCTCACCAGTACCCTCACCGGTATCCTAAGCCCTACCCTAACCCTAACCCTAACCCTAACCCTAAACTACCCTTTACTGCTTTTGCCTCCATTAGATTTCCTAAACACTAGTGTTTTAAGGAACAGGTTAAAAAGAAAACCTTATGTGATTTTTTTATAATGTGTTTATTCTTTATCTTATCCTAGTGACTAAAATCTTCTCCATGGCTGAACCCCAAATAATATTCCTTTACGTGCTAAGTGGTATCTAGAGAGTGGGATAGGTTTAATAAATACCCTAATCCTAAAGTGTACACTAAACCTAACCCATACCCTAACCCTAACGCGTACCCTAACACTAACCAAAACCCTAACCCGAACACGTATGCTAATCCTAACCCGTACCCTAAACCAATCCCTAACCCTAAAACTAACCCTAACCCTAACCCTAACCCTAACTCATAACCTACACCGTACCCTCACCCGTACCCTAACCCGTACCCTAAGCCGTACCCTCACCCGTACCCTAACCCGTATCCTAAGCCGTACACTAACCCTAACCCTAACCCTAATCTATACCCTACGCCGTAACCTCACCCGTACCATAACCCGTACCCTAAGCCGTACCCTAACCCTAAACCTAACCCTAACCCTAACCCTAACCCTAACCCATACCGTACGCCATACCCTAACACGTACCCTAACCCGTATCCTAAGCCGTACCCTAACCCTAACCAATACCCTACGCAGTATCCTCACCCATAGCCTCACCCGTACCCTAAGCCGTACCCTAACCCTAACCCTAACCCTAACCCTAACCCTAACCCCTACCCTATGCCATACCCTCACCTGTACCCTATCCCATAACCTAAGCCGTACCATAACCCTAACACTAACCCTAACCCTAACGCATAACCTACGCCGTACCCTCACCCGTACCCTAACCCGTATCCTAAGCCGTACCCTAACCCTAACCCTAACCCTAACCCATAACCTACGCCGTACCCTCACCCGTACCCTAACACATACCCTAAGACGTACCGTAACCCTAACCCTAACACTAACCCTAACCTTAACCCACACTCTATGCCGTACCCTAACCCGTACCCTAACACGTATCCTAAGCCGTACCCTAACCCTAACCAATACCCTACGCAGTACCCTCACCCGTACCCTCACCCGTACCCTAAGCCATACCCTAACCCTAACCCTAACCCTAACCCTAACCCCTACCCTATGCCGTACCCTCACCCGTACCCTATCCCATACGCTAAGCCGTACCCTAACCCTAACACTAACACTAACCCTAACCCTAACCATAACCCATACCCTACGCCGTACCCTCACCCGTACCCTATCCCATACCCTAAGCCGTACCCTAACCCTAACACTAACCCTAACCCTAACCCTAACCCTAAACTACCCTTGATTGCTTTTGCCTCTATTAGATTTCCTAAGCACTAGTGTTTTAAGGAACAGGTTAAAAAGAAAATCCTGATGTGATTTTTTTATAATGTGTTTATTCTTTATCTTATCCTAGTGACTAAAATCTTCTCCATGGCTGGATCCCTAATAATATTCCTTTACGTGCTAAGTGGTATCTAGAGAGTGGGATAGGTTTAATAAATACCCTAATCCTAACGTGTACCCTAAACCTAACCCATACCCTAACCCTAACGCGTACCCTAACCCTAACAAAAAACCTAACCCTAACACGTACGCTAATCCTAACCCGTACCCTAAACCAATCCCTAACCCTAAAACTAACCCTAACCCTAAACCTAACCCTATCCCTTACCCTACGCCGTACCCTCACCCGTACCCTAACCGGTACCCTAAGACGTACCCTAACCCTAACCCTAACCCATACGCTACGCCGTACCCTCACCCGTACCCTAACCCATATTCTAAGCCGTACCCTAACCCTAACCCTAACCCTAACCCTAACCCATACCCTACGCCATACCATAACCCGTACCCTAACCCGTATCCTAAGCCGTATCCTAACCCTAACCAATACCCTACGCAGTACCCTCACCCGTACCCTCACCCGTACCCTAAGCCGTACCCTAACCCCAACCCTAACCCTAACTCTAACCCTAACCCCTACCCTAGGCCGTACCCTCACCCGTACCCTATCCCATACGCTAAGCCGTACCCTAACCCTAACACTAACACTAACCCTAACCCTAACCCTAACCCATACCCTACGCCGTACCCTCACCCGTAACCTAACCCGTACCCAAAGCCGTACCCTAACCCTAACCCTAACCTATACACTACGCCGTACCCTCGCCCGTACCCTAACCCGTACCCTAAGCCGTACCCTAACTCTAACCCTAACCCTAACCCTAACCCTTACCCATACCCTGCGCCGTACCCTAACCCATACAATAACCTGTATCCTAAGCCTTAACCTAACCCTAACCAATGACCTACACAGTACCCTCACCCGTACCCTAAGCCATACCCTAACCCTAACCCTAACACTAACCCTAACCCTAAACCCTACACTATGCCGTACCCTCACCCATACCCTATCCCATACCCTAAGCCGTACCCTAACCCTAACACTAACCCTAACCCTAACCCTAACCCTAAACTACCCTTGACTGCTTTTGCCTCCATTAGATTTCCTAAGCACTAGTGTTTTAAGGAACAGGTTAAAAAGAAAATCCTAATGTGATTTTTTTATAAGGTGTTTATTCTTTATCTTATCCTAGTAACGAAAATCTTCTCCATGGCTGGACCCTAAATAATATTCCTTTACGTGCTAAGTGGTATCTAGAGAGTGGGATAGGTTTAATAAATACCCTAATCCTAACGTGTACCCTAACCCTAACCCTAATGCGTACCCTAACCCTAACCCAAACCCTAACCCTAACACGTACGCTAATCCTCACCCGTACCCTAAACCAATCCCTAACCCTAAAACTAACCCTAACCCTAACCCTAACCCTAACCCATACGCTACGCCGTACCCTCACCCATACCGTAACCCGTATCCTAAGCCGTACCCTAACCCTAAACCTAACCCTAACCTCTACCCTACGCCGTACCCTCACCCGTACCCTAACCCGTACCCAAAGCCTTACCCTAACCCTAACCCTAACCCTCACCCATACCCAACGCCATAACCTAACCCATATCCTAACCCGTATCCTAAGCCGTACCCTAACCCTAACCAATAACCTACGCAGTACCCTCACCAGTACCCTCACCAGTATCCTAAGCCCTACCCTAACCCTAACCCTAACCCTAACCCTAAACTACCCTTTACTGCTTTTGCCTCCATTAGATTTCCTAAACACTAGTGTTTTAAGGAACAGGTTAAAAAGAAAACCTTATGTGATTTTTTTATAATGTGTTTATTCTTTATCTTATCCTAGTGACTAAAATCTTCTCCATGGCTGAACCCCAAATAATATTCCTTTACGTGCTAAGTGGTATCTAGAGAGTGGGATAGGTTTAATAAATACCCTAATCCTAAAGTGTACCCTAAACCTAACCCATACCCTAACCCTAACGCGTACCCTAACCCTAACCAAAACCCTAACCCGAACACGTATGCTAATCCTAACCCGTACCCTAAACCAAACCCTAACCCTAAAACTAACCCTAACCCTAACCCTAACCCTAACCCATAACCTACACCGTACCCTCACCCGTACCCTAACCCGTACCCTAAGCCGTACCCTCACCCGTACGCTAACCCGTATCCTAAGCCGTACCCTAACCCTAACACTAACCCTAAACTATACCCTACGCCGTAACCTCACCCGTACCCTAACCCGTACCCTAAGCCGTACCCTAACCCTAACCCTAACCCTAACCCTAACCCTAACCCTAACCCATACCGTACGCCATACCCTAACACGTACCCTAACCCGTATCCTAAGCCGTACCCTAACCCTAACCAATACCCTACGCAGTATCCTCACCCATAGCCTCACCCGTGCCCTAAGCCGTACCCTAACCCTAACCCTAACCCTAACCCTAAACCTAACACCTACCCTATGCCATACCCTCACCTGTACCCTATCCCATAACCTAAGCCATACCATAACCCTAACACTAACCCTAACCCTAACCCATAACCTACGCCGTACCCTCACCCGTACCCTAACCCGTATCCTAAGCCGTACCCTAACCCTAACCCTAACCCTAACCCATAACCTACGCCGTACCCTCACCCGTACCCTAACACGTACCCTAAGACGTACCGTAACCCTAACCCTAACACTAACCCTAAACCTAACCCACACTCTACGCAGTACCCTCACCCGTACCCTCACCCGTACCCTAAGCCATACCCTAACCATAACCCTAAGCCTAACCTTAACCCCTACCCTACGCCGTACCCTCACCCGTACCCTATCCCATACCCTAAGCCGTACCCTAACCCTAACACTAACCCTAACCCTAACCCTAACCCTAAACTACCCTTGATTGCTTTTGCCTCTATTAGATTTCCTAAGCACTAGTGTTTTAAGGAACAGGTTAAAAAGAAAATCCTAATGTGATTTTTTTATAATGTGTTTATTCTTTATCTTATCCTAGTGACTAAAATCTTCTCCATGGCTGGATCCCTAATAATATTCCTTTACGTGCTAAGTGGTATCTAGAGAGTGGGATAGGTTTAATAAATACCCTAATCCTAACGTGTACCCTAACCCTAACCCATACCCTAACCCTAACGCGTACCCTAACCCTAACCGAAAACCTAACCCTAACACGTACGCTAATCCTAACCCGTACCCTAAACCAATCCCTAACCCTAAAACTAACCCTAACCCTAACCCTAACCCTAAACCTTACCCTACGCCGTACCCTCACCCGTACCCTAACCCGTACCCTAAGACGTACCCTAACCCTAACCCTAACCCATACGCTACGCCGTACCCTCACCCGTACCCTAACCTGTATCCTAAGCCGTACCCTAACCCTAACCCTAACCCTAACCCTAACCCTAACACATACCCTACGCCATACCCTAACCCGTACCCTAACCCGTATCCTAAGCCGTATCCTAACCCTAACCAATACCCTACGCAGTACCCTCACCCGTACCCTCACCCGTACCCTAAGCCGTACCCTAACCCCAACCCTAACCCTAACTCTAACCCTAACCCCTACCCTACGCCGTACCCTCACCCGTACCCTATCCCATACGCTAAGCCGTACCCTAACCCTAACACTAACACTAACCCTAACCCTAACCCTAACCCATACCCTACGCCGTACCCTCACCCGTAACCTAACCCGTACCCAAAGCCGTACCCTAACACTAACCCTAACCTATACACTACGCCGTACCCTCACCCGTACCCTAACCCGTACCCTAAGCCGTACCCTAACTCTAACCCTAACCCTAACCCTAACCCTTACCATACCCTGCGCCGTACCCTAACCCATACAATAACCTGTATCCTAAGCCTTAACCTAACCCTAACCAATGACCTACACAGTACCCTCACCCGTACCCTAAGCCATACCCTAACCCTAACCCTAACACTAACCCTAACCCTAAACCCTACCCTATGCCGTACCCTCAACCATACCCTATCCCATACCCTAAGCCGTACCCTAACCCTAACACTAACCCTAACCCTAACCCTAACCCTAAACTACCCTTGACTGCTTTTGCCTCCATTAGATTTCCTAAGCACTAGTGTTTTAAGGAACAGGTTAAAAAGAAAATCCTAATGTGATTTTTTTATAATGTTTTTATTCTTTATCTTATCCTAGTAACGAAAATCTTCTCCATGGCTGGACCCTAAATAATATTCCTTTACGTGCTAAGTGGTATCTAGAGAGTGGGATAGGTTTAATAAATACCCTAATCCTAACGTGTACCCTAACCCTAACCCTAATGCGTACCCTAACCCTAACCCAAACCCTAACCCTAACACGTACGCTAATCCTCACCCGTACCCTAAACCAATCCCTAACCCTAAAACTAACCCTAACCCTAACCCTAACCCTAACCCATACGCTACGCCGTACCCTCACCCATACCCTAACCCGTATCCTAAGCCGTACCCTAACCCTAAACCTAACCCTAACCTCTATCCTACGCCGTACCCTCACCCGTACCCTAACTCGTACCCAAAGCCTTACCCTAACCCTAACCCTAAGCCTCACCCATACCCAACGCCGTAACCTAACCCATATCCTAACCCGTATCCTAAGCCGTACCCTAACCCTAACCAATAACCTACGCAGTACCCTCACCAGTACCCTCACCGGTATCCTAAGCCCTCCCCTAACCCTAACCCTAACCCTAACCCTAAACTACCCTTTACTGCTTTTGCCTCCATTAGATTTCCTAAACACTAGTGTTTTAAGGAACAGGTTAAAAAGAAAACCTTATGTGATTTTTTTATAATGTGTTTATTCTTTATCTTATCCTAGTGACTAAAATCTTCTCCATGGCTGAACCCCAAATAATATTCCTTTACGTGCTAAGTGGTATCTAGAGAGTGGGATAGGTTTAATAAATACCCTAATCCTAAAGTGTACCCTAAACCTAACCCATACCCTAACCCTAACGCGTACCCTAACCCTAACCAAAACCCTAACCCGAACACGTATGCTAATCCTAACCCGTACCCTAAACCAATCCCTAACCCTAAAACTAACCCTAACCCTAACCCTAACCCTAACCCATAACCTACACCGTACCCTCACCCGTACCCTAACCCGTACCCTAAGCCGTACCCTAACCCTAACCCTAAAACATATGCTACGCCGTACCCTCACCCGTACACTAACCCGTATCCTAAGCCGTACCCTAACCCTAACCCTAACCCTAAACTATACCCTTCGCCGTAACCTCACCCGTACCCTAACCCGTACCCTAAGCCGTACCCTAACCCTAACCCTAACCCTAACCCTAACCCATACCGTACGCCATACCCTAACACGTACCCTAACCCGTATCCTAAGCCGTACCCTAACCCTAACCAATACCCTACGCAGTATCCTCACCCATAGCCTCACCCGTACCCTAAGCCGTACCCTAACCCTAACCCTAACCCTAACCCTAACCCTAACCCCTACCCTATGCCATACCCTCACCTGTACCCTATCCCATAACCTAAGCCGTACCATAACCCTAACACTAACCCTAACCCTAACCCATAACCTACGCCGTACCCTCACCCGTACCCTAACCCGTATCCTAAGCCGTACCCTAACCCTAACCCTAACCCTAACCCTAACGCATAACCTACGCCGTACCCTCACCCGTACCCTAACACATACCCTAAGACGTACCGTAACCCTAACCCTAACACTAACCCTAACCTTAACCCACACTCTACGCCGTACCCTAACCCGTACCCTAACACGTATCCTAAGCCGTACCCTAACCCTAACCAATACCCTACGCAGTACCCTCACCCGTACCCTCACCCGTACCCTAAGCCATACCCTAACCCTAACCCTAACCCTAACCCTAACCCCTACCCTACGCCGTACCCTCACCCATACCCTATCCCATACCCTAAGCCGTACCCTAACCCTAACACTAACCCTAACCCTAACCCTAACCCTAAACTACCCTTGATTGCTTTTGCCTGTATTAGATTTCCTAAACACTAGTGTTTTAAGGAACAGGTTAAAAAGAAAATCCTAATGTGATTTTTTTATAATGTGTTTATTCTTTATCTTATCCTAGTGACTAAAATCTTCTCCATGGCTGGATCCCTAATAATATTACTTTACGTGCTAAGTGGTATCTAGAGAGTGGGATAGGTTTAATAAATACCCTAATCCTAACGTGTACCCTAACCCTAACCCATACCCTAACCCTAACGCGTACCCTAACCCTAACCGAAAACCTAACCCTAACACGTACGCTAATCCTAACCCGTACCCTAAACCAATCCCTAACCCTAAAACTAACCCTAACCCTAAACCTTACCCTACGCCGTACCCTCACCCGTACCCTAACCCGTACCCTAAGACGTACCCTAACCCTAACCCTAACCCATACGCTACGCCGTACCCTCACCCGTACCCTAACCCGTATCCTATGCCGTACCCTAACCCTAACCCTAACCCTAACCCTAACACATACCCTACGCCATACCCTAACCCGTACCCTAACCCGTATCCTAAGCCGTATCCTAACCCTAACCAATACCCTACGCAGTACCGTCACCCATACCCTCACCCGTACCCTAAGCCGTACCCTAACCCCAACCCTAACCCTAACTCTAACCCTAACCCCTACCCTACGCCGTACCCTCACCCGTACCCTATCCCATACGCTAAGCCGTACCCTAACCCTAACACTAACACTAACCCTAACCCTAACCCTAACCCATACCCTACGCCGTACCCTCACCCGTAACCTAACCCGTACCCAAAGCCGTACCCTAACCCTAACCCTAACCTATACACTACGCCGTACCCTCACCCGTACCCTAACCCGTACCCTAAGCCGTACCCTAACTCTAACCCTAACCCTAACCCTAACCCTTACCCATACCCTGCGCCGTACCCTAAACCATACAATAACCTGTATCCTAAGCCTTAACCTAACCCTAACCAATGACCTACACAGTACCCTCACCCGTACCCTAAGTCATACCCTAACCCTAACCCTAACACTAACCCTAACCCTAAACCCTACCCTATGCCGTACCCTCACCCATACCCTATCCCATACCCTAAGCCGTACCCTAACCCTAACACTAACCCTAACCCTAACCCTAACCCTAAACTACCCTTGACTGCTTTTGCCTCCATTAGATTTCCTAAGCACTAGTGTTTTAAGGAACAGGTTAAAAAGAAAATCCTAATGTGATTTTTTTATAATGTGTTTATTCTTTATCTTATCCTAGTGACTAAAATCTTCTCCATGGCTGGACCCTAAATAATATTCCTTTACGTGCTAAGTGGTATCTAGAGAGTGGGATAGGTTTAATAAATACCCTAATCCTAACGTGTACCCTAACCCTAACCCAAACCCTAACCCTAACACGTACGCTAATCCTCACCCGTACCCTAAACCAATCCCTAACCCTAAAACTAACCCTAACCCTAACCCTAACCCTAACCCATACGCTACGCCGTACCCTCACCCATACCCTAACCCGTATCCTAAGCCGTACCCTAACCCTAAACCTAACCCTAACCTCTACCCTACGCCGTACCCTCACCCGTACCCTAACCCGTACCCAAAGCCTTACCCTAACCCTAACCCTAACCCTCACCCATACCCAACGCCGTAACCTAACCCATATCCTAACCCGTATCCTAAGCCGTACCCTAACCCTAACCAATAACCTACGCAGTACCCTCACCAGTACCCTCACCGGTATCCTAAGCCCTACCCTAACCCTAACCCTAACCCTAACCCTAAACTACCCTTTACTGCTTTTGCCTCCATTAGATTTCCTAAACACTAGTGTTTTAAGGAACAGGTTAAAAAGAAAACCTTATGTGATTTTTTTATAATGTGTTTATTCTTTATCTTATCCTAGTGACTAAAATCTTCTCCATGGCTGAACCCCAAATAATATTCCTTTACGTGCTAAGTGGTATCTAGAGAGTGGGATAGGTTTAATAAATACCCTAATCCTAAAGTGTACCCTAAACCTAACCCATACCCTAACCCTAACGCGTACCCTAACCCTAACCAAAACCCTAACCCGAACACGTATGCTAATCCTAACCCGTACCCTAAACCAATCCATAACCCTAAAACTAACCCTAACCCTAACCCTAACCCTAACCCATAACCTACACCGTACACTCACCCGTACCCTAACCCGTACCCTAAGCCGTACCCTAACACTAACCCTAAACCATATGCTACGCCGTACCCTCACCCGTACCCTAACCCGTATCCTAAGCCGTACCCTAACCCTAACCCTAACCCTAACCCTAACCCATAACCTACACCGTACCCTCACCCGTACCCTAACCCGTACCCTAAGCCGTACCCTAACACTAACCCTAAACCATATGCTACGCCGTACCCTCACCCGTACCCTAACCCGTATCCTAAGCCGTACCCTAACTCTAACCCTAACCCTAACCCTAACCCTTACCCATACCCTGCGCCGTACCCTAACCCATACAATAACCTGTATCCTAAGCCTTAACCTAACCCTAACCAATGACCTACACAGTACCCTCACCCGTACCCTAAGCAGTACCCTAACCCTAACCCTAACACTAACCCTAACCCTAAACCCTACCCTATGCCGTACCCTCACCCATACCCTATCCCATACCCTAAGCCGTACCATAACCCTAACACTAACCCTAACCCTAACCCTAACCCTAAACTACCCTTGACTGCTTTTGCCTCCATTAGATTTCCTAAGCACTAGTGTTTTAAGGAACAGGTTAAAAAGAAAATCCTAATGTGATTTTTTATAATGTGTTTATTCTTTATCTTATCCTAGTAACGAAAATCTTCTCCATGGCTGGACCCTAAATAATATTCCTTTACGTGCTAAGTGGTATCTAGAGAGTGGGATAGGTTTAATAAATACCCTAATCCTAACGTGTACCCTAACCCTAACCCTAATGCGTACCTTAACCCTAACCCAAACCCTAACCCTAACACGTACGCTAATCCTCACCCGTACCCTAAACCAATCCCTAACCCTAAAACTAACCCTAACCCTAACCCTAACCCTAACCCATACGCTACGCAGTACCCTCACCCATACCCTAACCCGTATCCTAAGCCGTACCCTAACCCTAAACCTAACCCTAACCTCTACCCTACGCCGTACCCTCACCCGTACCCTAACCCGTACCCAAAGCCTTACCCTAACCCTAACCCTAACCCTCACCCATACCCAACGCCGTAACCTAACCCATATCCTAACCCGTATCCTAAGCCGTACCCTAACCCTAACCAATAACCTACGCAGTACCCTCACCAGTTCCCTCACCGGTATCCTAAGCCCTCCCCTAACCCTAACCCTAACCCTAACCCTAAACTACCCTTTACTGCTTTTGCCTCCATTAGATTTCCTAAACACTAGTGTTTTAAGGAACAGGTTAAAAAGAAAACCTTATGTGATTTTTTTATAATGTGTTTATTCTTTATCTTATCCTAGTGACTAAAATCTTCTCCATGGCTGAACCCCAAATAATATTCCTTTACGTGCTAAGTGGTATCTAGAGAGTGGGATAGGTTTAATAAATACCCTAATCCTAAAGTGTACCCTAAACCTAACCCATACCCTAACCCTAACGCGTACCCTAACCCTAACCAAAACCCTAACCCGAACACGTATGCTAATCCTAACCCGTACCCTAAACCAATCCCTAACCCTAAAACTAACCCTAACCCTAACCCTAACCCTAACCCATAACCTACACCGTACCCTCACCCGTACCCTAACCCGTACCCTAAGCCGTACCCTAACCCTAACCCTAAAACATATGCTACGCCGTACCCTCACCCGTACCCTAACCCGTACCCTAAGCCGTACCCTACCCTAACCCTAACCCTAACCCTAACCCTAACCCACATCGTACGCCATACCCTAACACGTACCCTAACCCGTATCCTAAGCCGTACCCTAACCCTAACCAATACCCTACGCAGTATCCTCACCCATAGCCTCACCCGTACCCTAAGCCGTACCCTAACCCTAACCCTAACCCTAACCCTAACCCTAACCCCTACCCTATGCCATACCCTCACCTGTACCCTATCCCATAACCTAAGCCGTACCATAACCCTAACACTAACCCTAACCCTAACCCATAACCAACGCCGTACCCTCACCCGTACCCTAACCCGTATCCTAAGCCGTACCCTAACCCTAACCCTAACCCTAACCCTAACCCATAACCTACGCCGTACCCTCACCCGTACCCTAACACGTACCCTAAGAAGTACCGTAACCCTAACCCTAACACTAACCCTAACCCTAACCCACACTCTACGCCGTACCCTAATCCGTACCCTAACACGTATCCTAAGCCGTACCCTAACCCTAAGCAATACCCTACGCAGTACCCTCACCCGTACCCTCACCCGTACCCTAAGCCATACCCTAACCATAACCCTAAGCCTAACCCTAACACCTACCCTACGCCGTACCCTCACCCGTACCCTATCCCATACCCTAAGCCGTACCCTAACCCTAACACTAACCCTAACCCTAACCCTAACCCTAAACTACCCTTGATTGCTTTTGCCTCTATTAGATTTCCTAAGCACTAGTGTTTTAAGGAACAGGTTAAAAAGAAAATCCTAATGTGATTTTTTTATAATGTGTTTATTCTTTATCTTATCCTAGTGACTAAAATCTTCTCCATGGCTGGATCCCTAATAATATTCCTTTACGTGCTAAGTGGTATCTAGAGAGTGGGATAGGTTTAATAAATACCCTAATCCTAACGTGTACCCTAACTCTAACCCATACCCTAACCCTAACGCGTACCCTAACCCTAACCGAAAACCTAACCCTAACACGTACGCTAATCCTAACCCGTACCCTAAACCAATCCCTAACCCTAAAACTAACCCTAACCCTAACCCTAACCCTAAACCTTACCCTACGCCGTAACCTCACCCGTACCCTAACCCGTACCCTAAGCCGTACCCTAACCCTAACCCTAACCCTAACCCTAACCCTAACCCTAACCCATACCGTACGCCATACCCTAACACGTACCCTAACCCGTATCCTAAGCTTTACCCTAACCCTAACCAATACCCTACGCAGTATCCTCACCCATAGCCTCACCCGTACCCTAAGCCGTACCCTAACCCTAACCCTAACCCTAACCCTAACCCTAACCCCTACCCTATGCCATACCCTCACCTGTACCCTATCCCATAACCTAAGCCGTACCATAACCCTAACACTAACCCTAACCCTAACCCATAACCTACGCCGTACCCTCACCCGTACCCTAACCCGTATCCTAAGCCGTACCCTAACCCTAACCCTAACCCTAACCCATAACCTACGCCGTACCCTCACCCCTACCCTAACACATACCCTAAGACGTACCGTAACCCTAACCCTAACACTAACCCTAACCTTAACCCACACTCTACGCCGTACCCTAACCCGTACCCTAACACGTATCCTAAGCCGTACCCTAACCCTAACCAATACCCTATGCAGTACCCTCACCCGTACCCTCACCCGTACCCTAAGCCATACCCTAACCCTAACCCTAACCCTAACCCTAACCCCTACCCTACGCCGTACCCTCACCCGTACCCTATCCCATACCCTAAGCCGTACCCTAACCCTAACACTAACCCTAACCCTAACCCTAACCCTAAACTACCCTTGATTGCTTTTGCCTGTATTAGATTTCCTAAACACTAGTGTTTTAAGGAACAGGTTAAAAAGAAAATCCTAATGTGATTTTTTTATAATGTGTTTATTCTTTATCTTATCCTAGTGACTAAAATCTTCTCCATGGCTGGATCCCTAATAATATTCCTTTACGTGCTAAGTGGTATCTAGAGAGTGGGATAGGTTTAATAAATACCCTAATCCTAACGTGTACCCTAACCCTAACCCATACCCTAACCCTAACGCATAACCTAACCCTAACCGAAAACCTAACCCTAACACGTACGCTAATCCTAACCCGTACCCTAAACCAATCCCTAACCCTAAAACTAACCCTAACCCTAACCCTAACCCTAAACCTTACCCTACGCCGTACCCTCACCCGTACCCTAACCCGTACCCTAAGACGTACCCTAACCCTAACCCTAACCCATACGCTACGCCGTACCCTCACCCGTACCCTAACCCGTATCCTAAGCCGTACCCTAACCCTAACCCTAACCCTAACCCTAACCCTAACCCATACCCTACGCCATACCCTAACCCGTACCCTAACCCGTATCCTAAGCCGTATCCTAACCCTAACCAATACCCTACGCAGTACCCTCACCCGTACCCTCACCCGTACCCTAAGCCGTACCCTAACCCCAACCCTAACCCTAACTCTAACCCTAACCCCTACCCTACGCCGTACCCTCACCCGTACCCTATCCCATACGCTAAGCCGTACCCTAACCCTAACACTAACACTAACCCTAACCCTAACCCTAACCCATACCCTACGCCGTACCCTCACCCGTAACCAAACCCGTACCCAAAGCCGTACCCTAACCCTAACCCTAACCTATACACTACGCCGTACCCTCACCCGTACCCTAACCCGTACCCTAAGCCGTACCCTAACTCTAACCCTAACCCTAACCCTAACCCTTACCCATACCCTGCGCCGTACCCTAACCCATACAATAACCTGTATCCTAAGCCTTAACCTAACCCTAACCAATGACCTACACAGTACCCTCACCCGTACCCTAAGCCATACCCTAACCCTAACCCTAACACTAACCCTAACCCTAAACCCTACCCTATGCCGTACCCTCACCCATACCCTATCCCATACCCTAAGCCGTACCCTAACCCTAACACTAACCCTAACCCTAACCCTAACCCTAAACTACCCTTGACTGCTTTTGCCTCCATTAGATTTCCTAAGCACTAGTGTTTTAAGGAACAGGTTAAAAAGAAAATCCTAATGTGATTTTTTTATAATGTGTTTATTCTTTCTTTTATCCTAGTAACGAAAATCTTCTCCATGGCTGGACCCTAAATAATATTCCTTTACGTGCTAAGTGGTATCTAGAGAGTGGGATAGGTTTAATAAATACCCTAATCCTAACGTGTACCCTAACCCTAACCCTAATGCGTACCCTAACCCTAACCCAAACCCTAACCCTAACACGTACGCTAATCCTCACCCGTACCCTAAACCAATCCCTAACCCTAAAACTAACCCTAACCCTAACCCTAACCCTAACCCATACGCTACGCAGTACCCGCACCCATACCCTAACCCGTATCCTAAGCCGTACCCTAACCCTAAACCTAACCCTAACCTCTACCCTACGCCGTACCCTCACCCGTACCCTAACCCGTACCCAAAGCCTTACCCTAACCCTAACCCTAACCCTCACCCATACCCAACGCCGTAACCTAACCCATATCCTAACCCGTATCCTAAGCCGTACCCTAACCCTAACCAATAACCTACGCAGTACCCTCACCAGTACCCTCACCGGTATCCTAAGCCCTCCCCTAACCCTAACCCTAACCCTAACCCTAAACTACCCTTTACTGCTTTTGCCTCCATTAGATTTCCTAAACACTAGTGTTTTAAGGAACAGGTTAAAAAGAAAACCTTATGTGATTTTTTTATAATGTGTTTATTCTTTATCTTATCCTAGTGACTAAAATCTTCTCCATGGCTGAACCCCAAATAATATTCCTTTACGTGCTAAGTGGTATCTAGAGAGTGGGATAGGTTTAATAAATACCCTAATCCTAAAGTGTACCCTAAACCTAACCCATACCCTAACCCTAACGCGTACCCTAACCCTAACCAAAACCCTAACCCGAACACGTATGCTAATCCTAACCCGTACCCTAAACCAATCCCTAACCCTAAAACTAACCCTAACCCTAACCCTAACCCTAACCCATAACCTACACCGTACCGTCACCCGTACCCTAACCCGTACCCTAAGCCGTACCCTAACCCTAACCCTAAAACATATGCTACGCCGTACCCTCACCCGTACCCTAACCCGTACCCTAAGGCGTACCCTAACCCTAACCCTAACCCTAACCCTAACCCTAACCCACATCGTACGCCATACCCTAACACGTACCCTAACCCGTATCCTAAGCCGTACCCTAACCCTAACCAATACCCTACGCAGTATCCTCACCCATAGCCTCACCCGTACCCTAAGCCGTACCCTAACCCTAACCCTAACCCTAACCCTAACCCTAACCCCTACCCTATGCCATACCCTCACCTGTACCCTATCCCATAACCTAAGCCGTACCATAACCCTAACACTAACCCTAACCCTAACCCATAACCAACGCCGTACCCTCACCCGTACCCTAACCCGTATCCTAAGCCGTACCCTAACCCTAACCCTAACCCTAACCCTAACCCATAACCTACGCCGTACCCTCACCCGTACCCTAACACGTACCCTAAGAAGTACCGTAACCCTAACCCTAACACTAACCCTAACCCTAACCCACACTCTACGCCGTACCCTAATCCGTACCCTAACACGTATCCTAAGCCGTACCCTAACCCTAAGCAATACCCTACGCAGTACCCTCACCCGTACCCTCACCCGTACCCTAAGCCATACCCTAACCATAACCCTAAGCCTAACCCTAACACCTACCCTACGCCGTACCCTCACCCGTACCCTATCCCATACCCTAAGCCGTACCCTAACCCTAACACTAACCCTAACCCTAACCCTAACCCTAAACTACCCTTGATTGCTTTTGCCTGTATTAGATTTCCTAAGCACTAGTGTTTTAAGGAACAGGTTAAAAAGAAAATCCTAATGTGATTTTTTTATAATGTGTTTATTCTTTATCTTATCCTAGTGACTAAAATCTTCTCCATGGCTGGATCCCTAATAATATTCCTTTACGTGCTAAGTGGTATCTAGAGAGTGGGATAGGTTTAATAAATACCCTAATCCTAACGTGTACCCTAACTCTAACCCATACCCTAACCCTAACGCGTACCCTAACCCTAACCGAAAACCTAACCCTAACACGTACGCTAATCCTAACCCGTACCCTAAACCAATCACTAACCCTAAAACTAACCCTAACCCTAACCCTAACCCTAAACCTTACCCTACGCCGTAACCTCACCCGTACCCTAACCCGTACCCTAAGCCGTACCCTAACCCTAACCCTAACCCTAACCCTAACCCTAACCCTAACCCATACCGTACGCCATACCCTAACACGTACCCTAACCCGTATCCTAAGCTTTACCCTAACCCTAACCAATACCCTACGCAGTATCCTCACCCATAGCCTCACCCGTACCCTAAGCCGTACCCTAACCCTAACCCTAACCCTAACCCTAACCCTAACCCCTACCCTATGCCATACCCTCACCTGTACCCTATCCCATAACCTAAGCCGTACCATAACCCTAACACTAACCCTAACCCTAACCCATAACCTACGCCGTACCCTCACCCGTACCCTAACCCGTATCCTAAGCCGTACCCTAACCCTAACCCTAACCCTAACCCTAACCCATAACCTACGCCGTACCCTCACCCCTACCCTAACACATACCCTAAGACGTACCGTAACCCTAACCCTAACACTAACCCTAACCTTAACCCACACTCTACGCCGTACCCTAACCCGTACCCTAACACGTATCCTAAGCCGTACCCTAACCCTAACCAATACCCTATGCAGTACCCTCACCCGTACCCTCACCCGTACCCTAAGCCATACCCTAACCCTAACCCTAACCCTAACCCTAACCCCTACCCTACGCCGTACCCTCACCCGTACCCTATCCCATACCCTAAGCCGTACCCTAACCCTAACACTAACCCTAACCCTAACCCTAACCCTAAACTACCCTTGATTGCTTTTGCCTGTATTAGATTTCCTAAACACTAGTGTTTTAAGGAACAGGTTAAAAAGAAAATCCTAATGTGATTTTTTTATAATGTGTTTATTCTTTATCTTATCCTAGTGACTAAAATCTTCTCCATGGCTGGATCCCTAATAATATTCCTTTACGTGCTAAGTGGTATCTAGAGAGTGGGATAGGTTTAATAAATACCCTAATCCTAACGTGTACCCTAACCCTAACCCATACCCTAACCCTAACGCATAACCTAACCCTAACCGAAAACCTAACCCTAACACGTACGCTAATCCTAACCCGTACCCTAAACCAATCCCTAACCCTAAAACTAACCCTAACCCTAACCCTAACCCTAAACCTTACCCTACGCCGTACCCTCACCCGTACCCTAACCCGTACCCTAAGACGTACCCTAACCCTAACCCTAACCCATACGCTACGCCGTACCCTCACCCGTACCCTAACCCGTATCCTAAGCCGTACCCTAACCCTAACCCTAACCCTAACCCTAACCCTAACCCATACCCTACGCCATACCCTAACCCGTACCCTAACCCGTATCCTAAGCCGTATCCTAACCCTAACCAATACCCTACGCAGTACCCTCACCCGTACCCTCACCCGTACCCTAAGCCGTACCCTAACCCCAACCCTAACCCTAACTCTAACCCTAACCCCTACCCTACGCCGTACCCTCACCCGTACCCTATCCCATACGCTAAGCCGTACCCTAACCCTAACACTAACACTAACCCTAACCCTAACCCTAACCCATACCCTACGCCGTACCCTCACCCGTAACCAAACCCGTACCCAAAGCCGTACCCTAACCCTAACCCTAACCTATACACTACGCCGTACCCTCACCCGTACCCTAACCCGTACCCTAAGCCGTACCCTAACTCTAACCCTAACCCTAACCCTAACCCTTACCCATACCCTGCGCCGTACCCTAACCCATACAATAACCTGTATCCTAAGCCTTAACCTAACCCTAACCAATGACCTACACAGTACCCTCACCCGTACCCTAAGCCATACCCTAACCCTAACCCTAACACTAACCCTAACCCTAAACCCTACCCTATGCCGTACCCTCACCCATACCCTATCCCATACCCTAAGCCGTACCCTAACCCTAACACTAACCCTAACCCTAACCCTAACCCTAAACTACCCTTGACTGCTTTTGCCTCCATTAGATTTCCTAAGCACTAGTGTTTTAAGGAACAGGTTAAAAAGAAAATCCTAATGTGATTTTTTTATAATGTGTTTATTCTTTCTTTTATCCTAGTAACGAAAATCTTCTCCATGGCTGGACCCTAAATAATATTCCTTTACGTGCTAAGTGGTATCTAGAGAGTGGGATAGGTTTAATAAATACCCTAATCCTAACGTGTACCCTAACCCTAACCCTAATGCGTACCCTAACCCTAACCCAAACCCTAACCCTAACACGTACGCTAATCCTCACCCGTACCCTAAACCAATCCCTAACCCTAAAACTAACCCTAACCCTAACCCTAACCCTAACCCATACGCTACGCAGTACCCGCACCCATACCCTAACCCGTATCCTAAGCCGTACCCTAACCCTAAACCTAACCCTAACCTCTACCCTACGCCGTACCCTCACCCGTACCCTAACCCGTACCCAAAGCCTTACCCTAACCCTAACCCTAACCCTCACCCATACCCAACGCCGTAACCTAACCCATATCCTAACCCGTATCCTAAGCCGTACCCTAACCCTAACCAATAACCTACGCAGTACCCTCACCAGTACCCTCACCGGTATCCTAAGCCCTCCCCTAACCCTAACCCTAACCCTAACCCTAAACTACCCTTTACTGCTTTTGCCTCCATTAGATTTCCTAAACACTAGTGTTTTAAGGAACAGGTTAAAAAGAAAACCTTATGTGATTTTTTTATAATGTGTTTATTCTTTATCTTATCCTAGTGACTAAAATCTTCTCCATGGCTGAACCCCAAATAATATTCCTTTACGTGCTAAGTGGTATCTAGAGAGTGGGATAGGTTTAATAAATACCCTAATCCTAAAGTGTACCCTAAACCTAACCCATACCCTAACCCTAACGCGTACCCTAACCCTAACCAAAACCCTAACCCGAACACGTATGCTAATCCTAACCCGTACCCTAAACCAATCCCTAACCCTAAAACTAACCCTAACCCTAACCCTAACCCTAACCCATAACCTACACCGTACCGTCACCCGTACCCTAACCCGTACCCTAAGCCGTACCCTAACCCTAACCCTAAAACATATGCTACGCCGTACCCTCACCCGTACCCTAACCCGTACCCTAAGGCGTACCCTAACCCTAACCCTAACCCTAACCCTAACCCTAACCCACATCGTACGCCATACCCTAACACGTACCCTAACCCGTATCCTAAGCCGTACCCTAACCCTAACCAATACCCTACGCAGTATCCTCACCCATAGCCTCACCCGTACCCTAAGCCGTACCCTAACCCTAACCCTAACCCTAACCCTAACCCTAACCCCTACCCTATGCCATACCCTCACCTGTACCCTATCCCATAACCTAAGCCGTACCATAACCCTAACACTAACCCTAACCCTAACCCATAACCAACGCCGTACCCTCACCCGTACCCTAACCCGTATCCTAAGCCGTACCCTAACCCTAACCCTAACCCTAACCCTAACCCATAACCTACGCCGTACCCTCACCCGTACCCTAACACGTACCCTAAGAAGTACCGTAACCCTAAACCTAACACTAACCCTAACCCTAACCCACACTCTACGCCGTACCCTAATCCGTACCCTAACACGTATCCTAAGCCGTACCCTAACCCTAAGCAATACCCTACGCAGTACCCTCACCCGTACCCTCACCCGTACCCTAAGCCATACCCTAACCATAACCCTAAGCCTAACCCTAACACCTACCCTACGCCGTACCCTCACCCGTACCCTATCCCATACCCTAAGCCGTACCCTAACCCTAACACTAACCCTAACCCTAACCCTAACCCTAAACTACCCTTGATTGCTTTTGCCTCTATTAGATTTCCTAAGCACTAGTGTTTTAAGGAACAGGTTAAAAAGAAAATCCTAATGTGATTTTTTTATAATGTGTTTATTCTTTATCTTATCCTAGTGACTAAAATCTTCTCCATGGCTGGATCCCTAATAATATTCCTTTACGTGCTAAGTGGTATCTAGAGAGTGGGATAGGTTTAATAAATACCCTAATCCTAACGTGTACCCTAACTCTAACCCATACCCTAACCCTAACGCGTACCCTAACCCTAACCGAAAACCTAACCCTAGCACGTACGCTAATCCTAACCCGTACCCTAAACCAATCCCTAACCCTAAAACTAACCCTAACCCTAACCCTAACCCTAAACCTTACCCTACGCCGTAACCTCACCCGTACCCTAACCCGTACCCTAAGCCGTACCCTAACCCTAACCCTAACCCTAACCCTAACCCTAACCCTAACCCATACCGTACGCCATACCCTAACACGTACCCTAACCCGTATCCTAAGCTTTACCCTAACCCTAACCAATACCCTACGCAGTATCCTCACCCATAGCCTCACCCGTACCCTAAGCCGTACCCTAACCCTAACCCTAACCCTAACCCTAACCCTAACCCCTACCCTATGCCATACCCTCACCTGTACCCTATCCCATAACCTAAGCCGTACCATAACCCTAACACTAACCCTAACCCTAACCCATAACCTACGCCGTACCCTCACCCGTACCCTAACCCGTATCCTAAGCCGTACCCTAACCCTAACCCTAACCCTAACCCTAACCCATAACCTACGCCGTACCCTCACCCCTACCCTAACACATACCCTAAGACGTACCGTAACCCTAACCCTAACACTAACCCTAACCTTAACCCACACTCTACGCCGTACCCTAACCCGTACCCTAACACGTATCCTAAGCCGTACCCTAACCCTAACCAATACCCTATGCAGTACCCTCACCCGTACCCTCACCCGTACCCTAAGCCATACCCTAACCCTAACCCTAACCCTAACCCTAACCCCTACCCTACGCCGTACCCTCACCCGTACCCTATCCCATACCCTAAGCCGTACCCTAACCCTAACACTAACCCTAACCCTAACCGTAACCCTAAACTACCCTTGATTGCTTTTGCCTGTATTAGATTTCCTAAACACTAGTGTTTTAAGGAACAGGTTAAAAAGAAAATCCTAATGTGATTTTTTTATAATGTGTTTATTCTTTATCTTATCCTAGTGACTAAAATCTTCTCCATGGCTGGATCCCTAATAATATTCCTTTACGTGCTAAGTGGTATCTAGAGAGTGGGATAGGTTTAATAAATACCCTAATCCTAACGTGTACCCTAACCCTAACCCATACCCTAACCCTAACGCATAACCTAACCCTAACCGAAAACCTAACCCTAACACGTACGCTAATCCTAACCCGTACCCTAAACCAATCCCTAACCCTAAAACTAACCCTAACCCTAACCCTAACCCTAAACCTTACCCTACGCCGTACCCTCACCCGTACCCTAACCCGTACCCTAAGACGTACCCTAACCCTAACCCTAACCCATACGCTACGCCGTACCCTCACCCGTACCCTAACCCGTATCCTAAGCCGTACCCTAACCCTAACCCTAACCCTAACCCTAACCCTAACCCATACCCTACGCCATACCCTAACCCGTACCCTAACCCGTATCCTAAGCCGTATCCTAACCCTAACCAATACCCTACGCAGTACCCTCACCCGTACCCTCACCCGTACCCTAAGCCGTACCCTAACCCCAACCCTAACCCTAACTCTAACCCTAACCCCTACCCTACGCCGTACCCTCACCCGTACCCTATCCCATACGCTAAGCCGTACCCTAACCCTAACACTAACACTAACCCTAACCCTAACCCTAACCCATACCCTACGCCGTACCCTCACCCGTAACCAAACCCGTACCCAAAGCCGTACCCTAACCCTAACCCTAACCTATACACTACGCCGTACCCTCACCCGTACCCTAACCCGTACCCTAAGCCGTACCCTAACTCTAACCCTAACCCTAACCCTAACCCTTACCCATACCCTGCGCCGTACCCTAACCCATACAATAACCTGTATCCTAAGCCTTAACCTAACCCTAACCAATGACCTACACAGTACCCTCACCCGTACCCTAAGCCATACCCTAACCCTAACCCTAACACTAACCCTAACCCTAAACCCTACCCTATGCCGTACCCTCACCCATACCCTATCCCATACCCTAAGCCGTACCCTAACCCTAACACTAACCCTAACCCTAACCCTAACCCTAAACTACCCTTGACTGCTTTTGCCTCCATTAGATTTCCTAAGCACTAGTGTTTTAAGGAACAGGTTAAAAAGAAAATCCTAATGTGATTTTTTTATAATGTGTTTATTCTTTCTTTTATCCTAGTAACGAAAATCTTCTCCATGGCTGGACCCTAAATAATATTCCTTTACGTGCTAAGTGGTATCTAGAGAGTGGGATAGGTTTAATAAATACCCTAATCCTAACGTGTACCCTAACCCTAACCCTAATGCGTACCCTAAACCTAACCCAAACCCTAACCCTAACACGTACGCTAATCCTCACCCGTACCCTAAACCAATCCCTAACCCTAAAACTAACCCTAACCCTAACCCTAACCCTAACCCATACGCTACGCAGTACCCTCACCCATACCCTAACCCGTATCCTAAGCCGTACCCTAACCCTAACCAATACCCTACACAGTACCCTCACCCGTACCCTCACCCGTAACCTAAGCCATACCCTAACCCTAACCCTAACCCTAACCCTAACCCCTACCCTACGCCGTACCCTCAGCCGTACCCTATCCCATACCCTAAGCCGTACCCTAACCCTAACACTAACCCTAACCCTAACCCTAACCCTAAACTACCCTTGATTGCTTTTGCCTGTATTAGATTTCCTAAACACTAGTGTTTTAAGGAACAGGTTAAAAAGAAAATCCTAATGTGATTTTTTTATAATGTGTTTATTCTTTATCTTATCCTAGTGACTAAAATCTTCTCCATGGCTGGATCACTAATAATATTCCTTTACGTGCAAAGTGGTATCTAGAGAGTGGGATAGGTTTAATAAATACCCTAATCCTAACGTGTACCCTAACCCTAACCCATACCCTAACCCTAACGCGTACCCTAACCCTAACCCAAAACCTAACCCTAACACGTACGCTAATCCTAACCCGTACCCTAAACGAATCCCTAAACCTAAAACTAACCCTAACCCTAACCCTAACCCTAACCCTTACCCTACGCCGTACCCTCACCCGTACCCTAACCCGTACCCTAAGCCGTACCCTAACCCTAACCCTAACCCTAACCCTAACCCTAACCCATACCCTACGCCATACCCTATCCCGTACCCTAACCCGTATCCTAAGCCGTATCCTAACCCTAACAAATACCCTACGCAGTACCCTCACACGTACCCTCACCCGTATCCTAAGCCGGACCCTAAACCTAACCAATACCCTACGCAGTATCCTCACCCATACCCTCACCCGTACCCTAAGCCGTACCCTAACCCTAACCCTAACCCTAAACCTAACCCTAACACCTACCCTATGCCATACCCTCACCTGTACCCTATCCCATAACCTAAGCCGTACCCTAACCCTAACCCTAACCCTAACACTAACCCATAACATACGCCGTACCCTCACCCGTACCCTAACCCGTATCCTAAGCCGTACCCTAACCCTAACCCTAACCCTAACCCTAAAGCATAACATACGCCGTACCCTCACCCGTACCCTAACACGTACCCTATGACGTACCCTAACCCTAACCCTAACACTAACCCTAACCCTAACCCAAACTCTACGCCGTACCCTAACCCGTACCCTAACACCTACCCTAAGCCATACCCTTACCATAAACCTAACCCTAACCCTAACCCCTACCCTACGCCGTACCCTCACCCGTACCCTATCCCATACCCTAAGCCGTACCCTAACCCTAACACTAACCCTAACCCTAACCCTAACCCTAAACTACCCTTGATGGCTTTTGCCTCTATTAGATTTCCTAAGCACTAGTGTTTTAAGGAACAGGTTAAAAAGAAAATCCCAATGTGATTTTTTTTAATGTGTTTATTCTTTATCTTATCCTAGTGACTAAAATCTTCTCCATGGCTGGATCCCTAATAATATTCCTTTACGTGCTAAGTGGTATCTAGAGAGTGGGATAGGTTTAATAAATACCCTAATCCTAACGTGTACCCTAACCCTAACCCATACCCTAACCCTAACGCGTACCCTAACCCTGTACCAAAACCTAACCCTAACACGTACGCTAATCCTAACCCGTACCCTAAACCAATCCCCAACCCTAAAACTAACCCTAACCCTAACCCTAACCCTAACCCTTACCCTATGCCGTACCCTCACCCGTACCCTAACCCGTACCCTAAGACGTACCCTAACCCTAACCCTAACCCATATGCTACGCCGTACCCTCACCCGTACCCTAACCCGTATCCTAAGACGTACCCTAACCCTAACCCTAACCCTAACCCTAAGCCTAACCCATACCCTACGCCATACCCTAACCCATACCCTAACCCGTATCCTAAGCCATATCCTAACCCTAACCAATACCCTACGCAGTACCCTCACCCGTACCCTCACCCGTACCCTAAGCCGTACCCTAACCCCAACCCTAACCCTAACTCTAACCCTAACCCCTACCCTACGCCGTACCCTCACCCGTACCCTATCCCATACGCTAAGCCGTACCCTAACCCTAACACTAACATTAACCCTAACCCTAACCCTAACCCATACCTTACGCCGTACCCTCACCCGTAACCTAACCCGTACCCTAAGCCGTACCCTAACCCTAACCCTAACCTATACACTACGCCGTACCCTCACCCGTACCCTAACCCGTACCCTAAGCCGTACCCTAACTCTAACCCTAACCCTAACCCTAACCCTTACCCATACCCTGCGCCGTACCCTAACCCATACAATAACCTGTATCCTAAGCCTTAACCTAACCCTAACCAATGACCTACACAGTACCCTCACCCGTACCCTAAGCCATACCCTAACCCTAACCCTAACACTAACCCTAACCCTAAACCCTACCCTATGCCGTACCCTCACCCATACCCTATCCCATACCCTAAGCCGTAACCTAACCCTAACACTAACCCTAACCCTAACCCTAACCCTAACCCTAAACTACCCTTGACTGCTTTTGCCTCCATTAGATTTCCTAAGCACTAGTGTTTTAAGGAACAGGTTAAAAAGAAAATCCTAATGTGATTTTTTTATAATGTGTTTATTCTTTATCTTATCCTAGTGACGAAAATATTCTCCATGGCTGGACCCTAAATAATATTCCTTTACGTGCTAAGTGGTATCTAGAGAGTGGGATAGGTTTAATAAATACCCTAATCCTAACGTGTACCCTAACCCTAACCCATACCCTAACCCTAATGCATACCCTAACTCTAACCCAAAACCTAACCCTAACACGTACGCTAATCCTAACCAGTACCCTAAACCAATCCCTAACCCTAAAACTAACCCTAACCCTAACCCTAACCCTAACCCATACGCTACGCCGTACCCTCACCCATACCCTAACCCGTATCCTAAGCCGTACCCTAATCCTAAACCTAACCCTAACCTCTACCCTACGCCGTACCCTCCCCCGTACCCTAACCCGTACCCAAAGCCTTACCCTAACCCTACCCCTAACCCTCACCCATACCCAATGCCGTAACCTAACCCATATCCTAACCCGTATCCTAAGCCGTACCCTAACCCTAACCAATAACCTACGCAGTACCCTCACCAGTACCCTCACCCGTATCCTAAGCCCTACCCTAACCCTAACCCTAACCCTAACCCTAAAATACCCTTTACTGTTTTTGCCTCCATTAGATTTCCTAAACACTAGTGTTTTAACGAACAGGTTAAAAAGAAAACCTTATGTGATTTTTTTATAATGTGTTTATTATTTATCTTATCCTAGTGACTAAAATCTTCTCCATGGCTGAACCCCAAATAATATTCCTTTACGTGCTAAGTGGTATCTAGAGAGTGGGATAGGTTTAATAAATACCCTAATCCTAAAGTGTACCCTAAACCTAACCCATACCCTAACCCTAACGCGTACCCTAACCCTAACCAAAACCCTAACCCGAACACGTATGCTAATCCTAACCCGTACCCTAAACCAATCCCTAACCCTAAAACTAACCCTAACCCTAACCCTAACCCATAACCTACACCGTACCCTCACCCGTACCCTAACCCGTACCCTAAGCCGTACCCTAACCCTAACCCTAACCCTAAACTATACCCTACGCCGTAACCTCACCCGTACCCTAACCCGTACCCTAAGCCGTACCCTAACCCTGACCCTAACCCTAACCCATACCGTACGCCATACCCTAACACGTACCCTAACCCGTATCCTAAGCCGTACCCTAACCCTAACCAATATCCTACGCAGTATCCTCACCCATACCCTCACCCGTACCCTAAGCCATACCCTAACCCTAACCCTAACCCTAACCCCTACCCTATGCCATACCCTCACCTGTACCCTATCCCATAACCTAAGCCGTACCATAACCCTAACACTAACCCTAACCCTAACCCATAACCTACGCCGTACCCTCACCCGTACCCTAACCCGTATCCTAAGCCATACCCTAACCCTAACCCTAACCCTAACCCTAACCCATAACCTACGCCGTACCCTCACCCGTACCCTGACACGTACCCTAAGACGTACCGTAACCCTAACCCTAACACTAACCCTAACCCTAACCCACACTCTACGCCGTACCCTAACCCGTACCCTAACACGTATCCTAAGCCGTACCCTAACCCTAACCAATACCCTACGCAGTACCCTCACCCGTACCCTCACCCGTACCCTAAGCCATACCCTAACCATAACCCTAACCCTAACCCTAACCCCTACCCTACGCCGTACCCTCACCCGTACCCTATCCCATACCCTAAGCCGTACCCTAACCCTAACACTAACCCTAACCCTAACCCTAACCCTAAACTACCCTTGATGGCTTTTGCCTGTATTAGATTTCCTAAGCACTAGTGTTTTAAGGAACAGGTTAAAAAGAAAATCCTAATGTGATTTTTTTATAATGTGTTTATTCTTTATCTTATCCTAGTGACTAAAATCTTCTCCATGGCTGGATCCCTAATAATATTCCTTTACGTGCTAATTGGTATCTAGAGAGTGGGATAGGTTTAATAAATACCCTAATCCTAACGTGTACCCTAACCCTAACCCATACCCTAACCCTAACGCGTACCCTAACCCTGTACCAAAACCTAACCCTAACACGTACGCTAATCCTAACCCGTACCCTAAACCAAACCCTAACCCTAAAACTAACCCTAACCCTAACCCTAACCCTAAACCTTACCCTACGCCGTACCCTCACCCGTACCCTAACCCGTAGCCTAAGACGTACCCTAACCCTAAACCTTACCCTAACCTCTACCCTACGCCGTACCCTCACCCGTACCCTAACCCGTACCCTAAGCCGTACCCTAACCCTAACCCTAACCCTAACCCATACGCTATGCCGCACCCTCACCCATACCCTAACCCGTATCCTAAGCCGTACACTAACCCTAACCCTAATCCTAACCGCTACCCTACGCCGTACCCTATCCCATACCCTAAGCGGTACCCTAAACCTAACACTAACCCTAAACCTAACCCTAACACCTACCCTACGCCGTACCCTCACCGTAACCTATCCCATACCCTAAGCCGTACCCTAACCCTAACACTAACCCTAACCCTAAACCTAACCCCTACCCTACGCCATACCCTCACCCGTACCCTATCCCATACCCTAAGCCGTACCCTAACCCTAACCCTAACCCTAACCTATACACTACGCCGTACCCTCACCCGTACCCTAACCCGTACCCTAAGCCGTACCCTAACCCTAACCCTAACCCTAACCCTAACCCTAACCCATACCCTACGCCGTACCCTAAACCGTACCCTAACCCGTATTCTAAGCCGTACCCTAACCATAACCAATACCCTACACAGTACCCTCACCCGTACCCTCACCCGTACCCTAAGCCATACCCTAACCCTAACCCTAACCCTAACCTATACACTACGCCATACCCTCACCCGTACCCTAACCCGTACCCTAAGCCGTACCCTAACCCTAACCCTAACCCTAAACTATACCCTACGCCGTAACCTCACCCATACCCTAACCCGTACCCTAAGCCGTACCCTAACCCTAACCCTAACCCTAACCCTAACCCTAACCCATAGCGTACGCCATAACCTAACAGGTACCCTAACCCGTATCCTAAGCCATACCCTAACCCTAACCAATACCCTACGCAGTATCCTCACCCATACCCTCACCCGTACCCTAAGCCGTACCCTAACCCTAACCCTAACCCTAAACCTAACCCTAACCCCTACCCTATGCCATACCCTCACCTGTACCCTATCCCATAACCTAAGCCGTACCCTAACCCTAACCCTAACCCTAACCCTAACCCATAACCTACGCCGTACCCTCACCCGTACCCTAACACGTACCCTAAGACGTACCGTAACCCTAACCCTAACACTAACCCTAACCCTAACCCACACACTACGCCATACCCTAACCCGTACCCTAACACGTATCCTAAGCCGTACCCTAACCCTAACCAATACCCTACGCAGTACCCTCACCCGTACCCTCACCCGTACCCTAAGCCATACCCTAACCCTAACACTAACCCTAACCCTAACCCTAACCCTAAACTACCCTTGATTGCTTTTGCCTCTATTAGATTTCCTAAGCACTAGTGTTTTAAGGAATAGGTTAAAAAGAAAATCCTAATGTTATTTTTTTATAATGTGTTTATTCTTTATCTTATCCTAGTGACTAAAATCTTCTCCATGGCTGGATCCCTAATAATATTCCTTTACGTGCTAAGTGGTATCTAGAGAGTGGGATAGGTTTAATAAATACCCTAATCCTAACGTGTACCCTAACCCTACCCCATACCCTAATCCTAACGCGTACCCTAACCCTAACCCATACCCTAACCCTAACGCGTACCCTAACCCTAACCCAAACCCTAACCCTAACACGTACGCTAATCCTAACCCGTACCCTAAACCAATCCCTAACCCTAAAACTAACCCTAACCCTAACCCTAACCCTAACCCATACGCTACGCCGTACCCTCACCCATACCCTAACCCGTATCATAAGCCGTACCCTAACCCTAAACCTAACCCTAACCCCTACCCTACGCCGTACCCTCACCCGTACCCTAACCCGTACCCAAAGCCTTACCCTAACCCTAACCCTAACCCTCACCCATACCCAACGCCGTAACCTAACCCATATCCTAACCCGTATCCTAAGCCGTACCCTAACCCTAACCAATAACCTACGCAGTACCCTCACCAGTAACCTCACCCGTATCCTAAGCCTTACCCTAACCCTAACCCTAACCCTAACCCTAAACTACCCTTTACTGCTTTTGCCTCCATTAGATTTCCTAAACACTAGTGTTTTAAGGAACAGGTTAAAAAGAAAACCTTATGTGATTTTTTTATAATGTGTTTATTCTTTATCTTATCCTAGTGACTAAAATTTTCTCCATGGCTGAACCCCAAATAATATTCCTTTACGTGCTAAGTGGTATCTAGAGAGTGGGATAGGTTTAATAAATACCCTAATCCTAACGTGTACCCTAAACCTAACCCATACCCTAACCCTAACGCGTACCCTAACCCTAACCAAAACCCTAACCCGAACAAGTATGCTAATCCTAACCCGTACCCTAAACCAATCCCTAACCCTAAAACTAACCCTAACCCTAACCCTAACCCTAACCCTAACCCATAACCTACGCCGTACTCTCACCCGTACCCTAAACCGTATCCTAAGCCGTACCCTAACCCTAACCCTAAACCTAACCCTAACCGCTACCCTACGCCGTACCCTATCCCATACCCTAAGCGGTACCCTAAACCTAACACTAACCCTAAACCTAACCCTAACCCCTACCCTACGCCGTACCCTCACCCGTAACCTATCCCATACCCTAAGCCGTACCCTAACCCTAACACTAACCCTAAACCTAACCCCTACCCTACGCCGTACCCTCACCCGTACCCTATCCCATACCCTAAGCCGTACCCTAACCCTAACCCTAACCCTAACCTATACACTACGCCATACCCTGACCCGTACCCTAACCCTTACCCTAAGCCGTACCCTAACCCTAACCCTAACCTATACACTACGCCGTACCCTCACCCGTACCCTAACCCGTATCCTAAGCCGTACCCTAACCCTAACCCTAACCCTAAACTATACCCTACGCCGTACCCTAACCCGTACCCTAACCCGTATTCTAAGCCGTACCCTAACCATAACCAATACCCTACACAGTACCCTCACCCGTACCCTCACCCGTACCCTAAGCCATACCCTAACCCTAACCCTAACCCTAACCTATACACTACAGCATACCCTCACCCGTACCCTAACCCGTACCCTAAGCCGTACCCTAACCCTAACCCTAACCCTAAACCTAACCCTAACCCCTACCCTATGCCATACCCTCACCTGTACCCTATCCCATAACCTAAGCCGTACCCTAACCCTAACCCTAACCCTAACCCTAACCCATAACCTACGCCGTACCCTCACCCGTACCCTAACACGTACCCTAAGACGTACCGTAACCCTAACCCTAACACTAACCCTAACCCTAACCCACACACTACGCCATACCCTAACCCGTACCCTAACACGTATCCTAAGCCGTACCCTAACCCTAACCAATACCCTACGCAGTACCCTCACCCGTACCCTCACCCGTACCCTAAGCCATACCCTAACCCTAACACTAACCCTAACCCTAACCCTAACCCTAAACTACCCTTGATTGCTTTTGCCTCTATTAGATTTCCTAAGCACTAGTGTTTTAAGGAATAGGTTAAAAAGAAAATCCTAATGTTATTTTTTTATAATGTGTTTATTCTTTATCTTATCCTAGTGACTAAAATCTTCTCCATGGCTGGATCCCTAATAATATTCCTTTACGTGCTAAGTGGTATCTAGAGAGTGGGATAGGTTTAATAAATACCCTAATCCTAACGTGTACCCTAACCCTACCCCATACCCTAATCCTAACGCGTACCCTAACCCTAACCCATACCCTAACCCTAACGCGTACCCTAACCCTAACCCAAACCCTAACCCTAACACGTACGCTAATCCTAACCCGTACCCTAAACCAATCCCTAACCCTAAAACTAACCCTAACCCTAACCCTAACCCTAACCCATACGCTACGCCGTACCCTCACCCATACCCTAACCCGTATCATAAGCCGTACCCTAACCCTAAACCTAACCCTAACCCCTACCCTACGCCGTACCCTCACCCGTACCCTAACCCGTACCCAAAGCCTTACCCTAACCCTAACCCTAACCCTCACCCATACCCAACGCCGTAACCTAACCCATATCCTAACCCGTATCCTAAGCCGTACCCTAACCCTAACCAATAACCTACGCAGTACCCTCACCAGTAACCTCACCCGTATCCTAAGCCTTACCCTAACCCTAACCCTAACCCTAACCCTAAACTACCCTTTACTGCTTTTGCCTCCATTAGATTTCCTAAACACTAGTGTTTTAAGGAACAGGTTAAAAAGAAAACCTTATGTGATTTTTTTATAATGTGTTTATTCTTTATCTTATCCTAGTGACTAAAATTTTCTCCATGGCTGAACCCCAAATAATATTCCTTTACGTGCTAAGTGGTATCTAGAGAGTGGGATAGGTTTAATAAATACCCTAATCCTAACGTGTACCCTAAACCTAACCCATACCCTAACCCTAACGCGTACCCTAACCCTAACCAAAACCCTAACCCGAACAAGTATGCTAATCCTAACCCGTACCCTAAACCAATCCCTAACCCTAAAACTAACCCTAACCCTAACCCTAACCCTAACCCTAACCCATAACCTACGCCGTACTCTCACCCGTACCCTAAACCGTATCCTAAGCCGTACCCTAACCCTAACCCTAAACCTAACCCTAACCGCTACCCTACGCCGTACCCTATCCCATACCCTAAGCGGTACCCTAAACCTAACACTAACCCTAAACCTAACCCTAACCCCTACCCTACGCCGTACCCTCACCCGTAACCTATCCCATACCCTAAGCCGTACCCTAACCCTAACACTAACCCTAAACCTAACCCCTACCCTACGCCGTACCCTCACCCGTACCCTATCCCATACCCTAAGCCGTACCCTAACCCTAACCCTAACCCTAACCTATACACTACGCCATACCCTGACCCGTACCCTAACCCTTACCCTAAGCCGTACCCTAACCCTAACCCTAACCTATACACTACGCCGTACCCTCACCCGTACCCTAACCCGTATCCTAAGCCGTACCCTAACCCTAACCCTAACCCTAAACTATACCCTATGCCGTACCCTAACCCGTACCCTAACCCGTATTCTAAGCCGTACCCTAACCATAACCAATACCCTACACAGTACCCTCACCCGTACCCTCACCCGTACCCTAAGCCATACCCTAACCCTAACCCTAACCCTAACCTATACACTACAGCATACCCTCACCCGTACCCTAACCCGTACCCTAAGCCGTACCCTAACCCTAACCCTAACCCTAAACCATACGCTACGCCGTACCCTCACCCGTACCCTAACCCGTATCCTAAGCCGTACCCTAACCCTAACCCTAACCCTAAACTATACCCTACGCCGTAACCTCACCCGTACCCTAACCCGTACCCTAAGCCGTACCCTAACCCTAACCCTAACCCTAACCCTAACCCTAACCCTAACCCTAACCCATACCGTACGCCATACGCTAACACGTACCCTAACCCGTATCCTAAGCCGTACCCTAACCCTAACCAATACCCTACGCAGTATCCTCACCCATACCCTCACCCGTACCCTAAGCCGTACCCTAACCCTAACCCTAACCCTAACCCGAACCCTAACCCCTACCCTATGCCATACCCTCACCTGTACCCTATCCCATAACCTAAGCCGTACCATAACCCTAACACTAATCCTAACCCTAATCCGTAACCTACGCCGTACCCTCACCCGTACCCTAACCCGTATCCTAAGCCGTACCCTAACCCTAACCCTAACCCTAACCCTAACCCATAACCTACGCCGTACCCTCACCCGTACCCTAACACGTACCCTAAGACGTACCGTAACCCTAACCCTAACACCAACCCTAACCCTAACCCACACTCTACGCCGTAACCTAACCCGTACCCTAACACGTATCCTAAGCTATACCCTAACCCTAACCAATACCCTACGCAGTACCCTCACCCGTACCCTCACCCGTACCCTAAGCCATACCCTAACCCTAACCCTAACCCTAACCCTAACCCCTACCCTACGCCGTACCCTCACCCGTACCCTATCCCATACGCTAAGCCGTACCCTAACCCTAACAGTAACACTAACCCTAACCCTAACCCATAACCTACGCCATACCCTCACCCGTACCCTAACCCATATCCTAAGACGTACCGTAACCCTAACCAATACCCTATGCAGTATCCTTACCCATACCCTCACCCGTACCCTAAGCCGTACCCTAACCCTAACCCTAACCCTAACCCTAACCCATACCCTATGCCATACCCTCACCTGTACCCTATTCCATAACCTAAGCCGTACCCTAACCCTAACCCTAACCCTAACCGTAACCCATACGCTACGCCGTACCTTCACCCGTAGCCTAACCCGTATCCTAAGCCGTACCCTAACCCTAACCCTAACCCTAACACTAACCCTAACCCTAACCCTAACCCATACCCTACGCCATACCCTAACCCGTACCCTAACCCGTATCCTAAGCCGTATCCTAAACCTAACCAATACCCTACGCAGTACCCTCACCCGTACCCTCACCCGTACCCTAAGCCGTACCCTAAGCCCAACCCTAACCCTAACTCTAACCCTAACCCCTACCCTACGCCGTACCCTCACCCGTACCCTATCCCATACGCTAAGCCGTACCCTAACCCTAACACTAACACTAACCCTAACCCTAACCCTAACCCTAAACCATACCCTATGCCGTACACTCACCCATAACCTAACCCGTACCCTAAGCCGTACCCTAACCCTAACCCTAACCTATACACTATGCCGTACCCTCACCCGTACCCTAACCCGTACCCTATGCCGTACCCTAACTCTAACCCTAACCCTAACCCTAACCCTTACCCATACCCTGCGCCGTACCCTAACCCATACAATAACCTGTATCCTAAGCCTTAACCTAACCCTAACCAAAGACCTACACAGTACCCTCACCCGTACCCTAAGCCATACTCTAACCCTAACCCTAACACTAACCCTAATCCTAAACCCTACCCTATGCCGTACCCTCACCCATACACTATCCCATACCCTAAGCCGTACCCTAACCCTAACACTAACCCTAACCCTAACCCTAACCCTAAACTACCCTTGACTGCTTTTGCCTCCATTAGAATTCCTAAGCACGAGTGTTTTAAGGAACAGGTTAAAAAGAAAATCCTAATGTGATTTTTTTATAATGTGTTTATTCTTTATCTTATCCTAGTGACGAAAATCTTCTCCATGGCTGGACCCTAAATAATATTCCTTTACGTGCTAAGTGGTATCTAGAGAGTGGGATAGGTTTAATAAATACCCTAATCCTAACGTGTACCCTAAACCTAACCCATACCCTAACCCTAACGCGTACCCTAACCCTAACCAAAACCCTAACCCGAACAAGTATGCTAATCCTAAACCTTACCCTAAACCAATCCCTAACCCTAAAACTAACCCTAACCCTAACCCTAACCCTAACCCATAACCTACGCCGTACCCTCACCCGTACCCTAACCCGTACCCTAAGCCGTACCCTAACCCTAACCCTAACTCTAACCCTAACCCTAAACCATACCCTACGCCGTACCCTAAACCGTACCCTAACCCGTATTCTAAGCCGTACCCTAACCATAACCAATACCCTAAACAGTACCCTCACCCGTACCCTAAGCCGTACCCTAACCCTAACCCTAACCCTAACCCCTACCCTACGCCGTACCCTCACCCGTACCCTATCCCATACCCTAAGCCCTACCCTAAACCTAACACTAACCCTAACCCTAACCCTAACCCTAAACTACCCTTGATTGCTTTTGCCTCTGTTAGATTTCCTAAGCACTAGTGTTTTAAGGAACAGGTTAAAAAGAAAATACTAATGTGATTTTTTTATAATGTGTTTATTCTTTATCTTATCCTAGTGACTAAAATCTTCTCCATGGCTGTATCCCTAATAATATTCGTTACGTGCTAAGTGGTATCTAGAGAGTGGGATAGGTTTAATAAATACCATAATCCTAACGTGTACCCTAACCCTAACCCATACCGTAACCCTAACGCGTACCCTAACCCTAACCCAAAAGCTAACCCTAACACGTACGCTAATCCTAACCCGTACCCTAAACCAAACCCTAACCCTAAAACTAACCCTAACCCTAACCCTAACCCTAACCCTTACCCTACACCGTACCCTCACCCGTACCCTAACCCGTACCCTAAGACGTACCCTAACACTAACCCTAACCCATACACTACGCCGTACCCTCACCCGTACCCTAACCCGTATCCTAAGCCGTACCCTAACCCTAACCCTAACCCTAACCCTAACCCTAACCCTAACCCATACCCTACGCCATACCCTAACCCGTACACTAACCCGTATCCTAAGCCATATCCTAACCCTAACCAATACCCTACGCAGTACCCTCACCCGTACCCTCACCCGTACCCTAAGCCGTACCCTAACCCCAACCCTAACCCTAACTCTAACCCTAACCCCTACCCTACGCCGTACCCTCACCCGTACCCTATCCCATACGCTAAGCCGTACCCTAACCCTAACACTAACACTAACCCTAACCCTAACCCTAAACCATACCCTACGCCGTACCCTCACCCGTAACCTAACCCGTACCCTAAGCCGTACCCTAACCCTAACCCTAACCTATACACTACGCCGTACCCTCACCCGTACCCTAACCCGTACCCTAAGCCGTACCCTAACTCTAACCCTAACCCTAACCCTAACCCTTACCCATACCCTGCACCGTACCCTAACCCATACAATAACCTGTATCCTAAGCCTTAACCTAACCCTAACCAATGACCTACACAGTACCCTCACCCGTACCCTAAGCCATACCCTAACCCTAACCCTAAGACTAACCCTAACCCTAACCCCTACCCTACGCCGTACCCTCACCCGTACCCTATCCCATACCCTAAGCTGTACCCTAACCCTAACACTAACCCTAACCCTAACCCTAACCCTAAACTACCCTTGACTGCTTTTGCCTCCATTAGATTTCCTAAGCACTAGTGTTTTAAGGAACAGGTTAAAAAGAAAATCCTAATGTGATTTTTTTATAATGTGTTTATTCTTTATCTTATCCTAGTAACGAAAATCTTCTCCATGGCTGGACCCTAAATAATATTCCTTTACGTGCTAAATGGTATCTAGAGAGTGGGATAGGTTTAATAAATACCCTAATCCTAACGTGTACCCTAACCCTAACCCACACCCTAACCCTATTGCGTACCCTAACCCTAACCCAAACCCTAACCCTAACACGTACACTAATCCTAACCCGTACCCTAAACCAATCCCTAACCCTAAAACTAACCCTAACCCTAACCCTAACCCTAACCCATACGCTACGCCGTACCCTCACCCATACCCTAACCCGTATCCTAAGCCGTACCCTAACCCTAAACCTAACCCTAACCTCTACCCTACGCCGTACCCTCACCCGTACCCTAACCCGTACCCAAAGCCTTACCCTAACCCTAACCCTAACCCTCACCCATACCCAACGCCGTAACCTAACCCATATCCTAACCCATATCCTAAGCCGTACCCTAACCCTAACCAATAACCTACGCAGTACCCTCACCAGTACCCTCACCCGTATCCTAAGCCCTACCCTAACCCTAACCCTAACCCTAACCCTAAACTACCCTTTACTGCTTTTGCCTCCTTTAGATTTCCTAAACACTAGTGTTTTAAAGAACAGGTTAAAAAGAAAATCCTAATGTGATTTTTTTATAATGTGTTTATTCTTTATCTTATCCTAGTGACTAAAATCTTCTCCATGGCTGGACCCCAAATAATATTCCTTTACGTGCTAAGTGGTATCTAGAGAGTGGGATAGGTTTAATAAATACCCTAATCATAACGTGTACCCTAACCCTAACCCATACCCTAACCCTAACACGTACCCTAACCCTAACCCAAACCCTAACCCTAACACGTACGCTAATCCTAACCCGTACCCTAAACCAATCCCTAACCCTAAAACTAACCCTAACCCTAACCCTAACCCTAACCCATACACTATGCCGTACCCTCACCCGTACCCTAACCCGTACCCTAAGCCGTACCCTAACCCTAACCCTAACCCTAACCTATACACTACGCCGTACCCTCACCCGTACCCTAACCCGTACCCTAAGCCGTACCCTAACCCTAACCCTAACCCATACCCTACGCCGTACCCTAAACCGTACCCTAACCCGTATTCTAAGCCGTACCCTAACCATAACCAACACCCTACACAGTACCCTCACCCGTACCCTCACCCGTACCCTAAGCCATACCCTAACCCTAACCCTAACCTATACACTACGCCATACCCTCACCCGTACCCTAACCCGTACCCTAAGCCGTACCCTAACCCTAACCCTAACCCTAAACTATACCCTACGCCGTAACCTCACCCGTACCCTAACCCGTACCCTAAGCCGTACCCTAACCCTAACCCTAACCCTAACCCTAACCCTAACCCATAGCGTACGCCATACCCTAACACGTACCCTAACACGTATCCTAAGCCGTACCCTAACCCTAACCAATACCCTACGCAGTATCCTCACCCATACCCTCACCCGTACCCTAAGTCGTACCCTAACCCTAACCCTAACCCTAAACCTAACCCTATCCCCTACCCTATGCCATACCCTCACCTGTACCCTATCCCATAACCTAAGCCGTACCATAACCCTAACACTAACCATAACCCTAACCCATAACCTACGCCGTACCCTCACCCATACCCTAACCCGTATCCTAAGACGTACCCTAACCCTAACCCTAACCCTAACCCTATCCCATAACCTACGCCGTACCCTCACCTGTACCCTAACACGTACCCTAGGACGTACGGTAACCCTAACCCTAACACTAACCCTAACCCTAACCCACACTCTACGCCGTACCCTAACCCGTACCCTAACACGTATCCTAAGACGTACCCTAACCCTAACCAATACCCTACCCAGTACCCTCACCCGTACCCTCACCCGTACCCTAAGCCATACCCTAAACCTAACACTAACCCTAACCCTAACCCTAACCCTAAACTACCCTTGATTGCTTTTGCCTCTATTAGATTTCCTAAGCACTAGTGTTTTAAGGAACAGGTTAAAAAGAAAATCCTAATGTGATTTTTTTATAATGTGTTTATTCTTTATCTTATCCTAGTGACTAAAATCTTCTCCATGGTTGGATCCCTAATAATATTCCTTTACGTGCTAAGTGGTATCTAGAGAGTGGGATAGGTTTAATAAATACCCTAATCCTAACGTGTACCCTAACCCTACCCCATACCCTAACCCTAACGCGTACCCTAACCCTAACCCAAAACCTAACCCTAACACGTACGCTAATCCTAACCCGTACCCTAAACCAATCGCTAACCCTAAAACTAACCCTAACCCTAACCCTAACCTTAACCCTTACCCTACGCCGTACCCTCACCCGTACCCTAACCCGTACTGTAAGACGTACCCTAACCCTAACCCTAACCCATACGCTACGCCGTACCCTCACCCGTACTCTAACCCGTATCCTAAGCCGTACCCTAACCCTAACCCTAACCCTAACCCTAACCCTAACCCATACCCTACGCCATACCCTAACCCGTACCCTAACCCGTATCCTAAGCCATATCCTAACCCTAAACAATACCCTACGCAGTACCCTCACCCGTACCCTCACCCGTACCCTAAGCCGTACCCTAACCCCAACCCTAACCCTGACTCTAACCCTAACCCCTACCCTACGCCGTACCCTCACCCGTACCCTATCCCATACGCTAAGCCGTACCCTAACCCTAACACTAACACTAACCCTAACCCTAACCCTAACCCATACCCTACGCCGTACCCTCACCCGTAACCTAACCCGTACCCTAAGCCGTACCCTAACCCTAACCCTAACCTATACACTACGCCGTACCCTCACCCGTACCCTAACCCGTACCCTAAGCCGTACCCTAACTCTAACCCTAACACTAACCCTAACCCTTACCCATACCCTGCGCCGTACCCTAACCCATACAATAACCTGTATCCTAAGCCTTAACCTAACCCTAACCAATGACCTACACAGTACCCTCACCCGTACCCTAAGCCATACCCTGACCCTAACCCTAACACTAACCCTAACCCTAAACCCTACCCTATGCCGTACCCTCACCCATACCCTATCCCATACCCTAAGCCGTACCCTAACCCTAACACTAACCCTAACCCTAACCCTAACCCTAAACTACCCTTGACTGCTTTTGCCTCCATTAGAATTCCTAAGCACGAGTGTTTTAAGGAACAGGTTAAAAAGAAAATCCTAATGTGATTTTTTTATAATGTGTTTATTCTTTATCTTATCCTAGTGACGAAAATCTTCTCCATGGCTGGACCCTAAATAATATTCCTTTACGTGCTAAGTGGTATCTAGAGAGTGGGATAGGTTTAATAAATACCCTAATCCTAACGTGTACCCTAAACCTAACCCATACCCTAACCCTAACGCGTACCCTAACCGTAACCAAAACCCTAACCCGAACAAGTATGCTAATCCTAAACCTTACCCTAAACCAATCCCTAACCCTAAAACTAACCCTAACCCTAACCCTAACCCTAACCCATAACCTACGCCGTACCCTCACCCGTACCCTAACCCGTACCCTAAGCCGTACCCTAACCCTAACCCTAACCCTAACCCTAACCCTAACCCATACCCTACGCCGTACCCTAAACCGTACCCTAACCCGTATTCTAAGCCGTACCCTAACCATAACCAAAACCCTAAACAGTACCCTCACCCGTACCCTCACCCGTACCCTAAGCCGTACCCTAACCCTAACCCTAACCCTAACCCCTACCCTACGCCGTACCCTCACCCGTACCCTATCCCATACCCTAAGCCGTACCTTAAACCTAACACTAACCCTAACCCTAACCCTAACCCTAAACTACCCTTGATTGCTTTTGCCTCTATTAGATTTCCGAAGCACTAGTGTTTTAAGGAACAGGTTAAAAAGAAAATACTAATGTGATTTTTTTATAATGTGTTTATTCTTTATCTTATCCTAGTGACTAAAATCTTCTCCATGGCTGTATCCCTAATAATATTCGTTACGTGCTAAGTGGTATCTAGAGAGTGGGATAGGTTTAATAAATACCCTAATCCTAACGTGTACCCTAACCCTAACCCATACCCTAACCCTATTGCGTACCCTAACCCTAACCCAAACCCTAACCCTAACACGTACACTAATCCTAACCCGTACCCTAAACCAATCCCTAACCCTAAAACTAACCCTAACCCTAACCCTAACCCTAACCCATACGCTACGCCGTACCCTCACCCATACCCTAACCCGTATCCTAAGCCGTACCCTAATCCTAAACCTAACCCTAACCTCTACCCTACGCCGTACCCTCACCCGTACCCTAACCCGTACCCAAAGCCTTACCCTAACCCTAACCCTAACCCTCACCCATACCCAACGCCGTAACCTAACCCATATCCTAACCCGTATCCTAAGCCGTACCCTAACCCTAACCAATAACCTACGCAGTACCCTCACCAGTACCCTCACCCGTATCCTAAGCCCTACCCTAACCCTAACCCTAACCCTAACCCTAAACTACCCTTTACTGCTTTTGCCTCCTTTAGATTTCCTAAACACTAGTGTTTTAAAGAACAGGTTAAAAAGAAAATCCTAATGTGATTTTTTTATAATGTGTTTATTCTTTATCTTATCCTATTGACTAAAATCTTCTCCATGGCTGGACCCCAAATAATATTCCTTTACGTGCTAAGTGGTATCTAGAGAGTGGGATAGGTTTAATAAATACCCTAATCATAACGTGTACCCTACCCTAAACCATACCCTAACCCTAACACGTACCCTAACCCTAACCCAAACCCTAACCCTAACACGTACGCTAATCCTAACCCGTACCCTAAACCAATCCCTAACCCTAAAACTAACCCTAACCCTAACCCTAACCCTAACCCATACACTACGCCGTACCCTCACCCGTACCCTAACCCGTACCCTAAGACGTACCCTAACCCTAACCCTAACCCTAACCTATACACTACGCCGTACCCTCACCCGTACCCTAACCCGTACCCTAAGCCGTACCCTAACCCTAACCCTAACCCTAACCCATACCCTACGCCGTACCCTAAACCGTACCCTAACCCGTATTCTAAGCCGTACCCTAACCATAACCAACACCCTACACAGTACCCTCACCCGTACCCTCACCCGTACCCTAAGCCATACCCTAACCCTAACCCTAACCTATACACTACGCCATACCCTCACCCGTACCCTAACCCGTACCCTAAGCCGTACCCTAACCCTAACCCTAACCCTAAACTATACCCTACGCCGTAACCTCACCCGTACCCTAACCCGTACCCTAAGCCGTACCCTAACCCTAACCCTAACCCTAACCCTAACCCTAACCCATAGCGTACGCCATACCCTAACACGTACCCTAACCCGTATCCTAAGCCGTACCCTAACCCTAACCAATACCCTACGCAGTATCCTCACCCATACCCTCACCCGTACCCTAAGGCGTACCCTAACCCTAACCCTAACCCTAAACCTAACCCTAACCCCTACCCTATGCCATACCCTCACCTGTACCCTATCCCATAACCTAAGCCGTACCATAACCCTAACACTAACCATAACCCTAACCCATAACCTACGCCGTACCCTCACCCATACCCTAACCCGTATCCTAAGACGTACCCTAACCCTAACCCTAACCCTATCCCTAACCCATAACCTACGCCCTACCCTCACCCGTACCCTAACACGTACCCTAAGACGTACGGTAACCCTAACCCTAACACTAACCCTAACCCTAACCCACACTCTACGCCATACCCTAACCCGTACCCTAACACGTATCCTAAGCCGTACCCTAACCCTAACCAATACCCTACCCAGTACCCTCACCCGTACCCTCACCCGTACCCTAAGCCATACCCTAACCCTAACACTAACCCTAACCCTAACCCTAACCCTAAACTACCCTTGATTGCTTTTGCCTCTATTAGATTTCCTAAGCACTAGTGTTTTAAGGAACAGGTTAAAAAGAAAATCCTAATGTGATTTTTTTATAATGTGTTTATTCTTTATCTTATCCTAGTGACTAAAATCTTCTCCATGGCTGGATCCCTAATAATATTCCTTTACGTGCTAAGTGGTATCTAGAGAGTGGGATAGGTTTAATAAATACCCTAATCCTAACGTGTACCCTAACCCTACCCCATACCCTAACCCTAACGCGTACCCTAACCCTAACCCAAAACCTAACCCTAACACGTACGCTAATCCTAACCCGTACCCTAAACCAATCGCTAAACCTAAAACTAACCCTAACCCTAACCCTAACCTTAACCCTTACCCTACGCCGTACCCTCACCCGTACCCTAACCCGTACTGTAAGACGTACCCTAACCCTAACCCTAACCCATACGCTACGCCGTACCCTCACCCGTACTCTAACCCGTATCCTAAGCCGTACCCTAACCCTAACCCTAACCCTAACCCTAACCCTAACCCATACCCTACGCCATACCCTAACCCGTACCCTAACCCGTATCCTAAGCCATATCCTAACCCTAACCAATACCCTACGCAGTACCCTCACCCGTACCCTCACCCGTACCCTAAGCCGTACCCTAACCCCAACCCTAACCCTGACTCTAACCCTAACCCCTACCCTACGCCGTACCCTCACCCGTACCCTATCCCATACACTAAGCCGTACCCTAACCCTAACACTAACACTAACCCTAACCCTAACCCTAACCCATACCCTACGCCGTACCCTCACCCGTAACCTAACCCGTACCCTAAGCCGTACCCTAACCCTAACCCTAACCTATAAACTACGCCGTACCCTCACCCGTACCCTAACCCGTACCCTAAGCCGTACCCTAACTCTAACCCTAACCCTAACCCTAACCCTTACCCATACCCTGCGCCGTACCCTAACCCATACAATAACCTGTATCCTAAGCCTTAACCTAACCCTAACCAATGACCTACACAGTACCCTCACCCGTACCCTAAGCCATACCCTGACCCTAACCCTAACACTAACCCTAACCCTAAACCCTACCCTATGCCGTACCCTCACCCATACCCTATCCCATACCCTAAGCCGTACCCTAACCCTAACACTAACCCTAACCCTAACCCTAACCCTAAACTACCCTTGACTGCTTTTGCCTCCATTAGAATTCCTAAGCACGAGTGTTTTAAGGAACAGGTTAAAAAGAAAATCCTAATGTGATTTTTTTATAATGTGTTTATTCTTTATCTTATCCTAGTGACGAAAATCTTCTCCATGGCTGGACCCTAAATAATATTCCTTTACGTGCTAAGTGGTATCTAGAGAGTGGGATAGGTTTAATAAATACCCTAATCCTAACGTGTACCCTAAACCTAACCCATACCCTAACCCTAACGCGTACCCTAACCGTAACCAAAACCCTAACCCGAACAAGTATGCTAATCCTAAACCTTACCCTAAACCAATCCCTAACCCTAAAACTAACCCTAACCCTAACCCTAACCCTAACCCATAACCTACGCCGTACCCTCACCCGTACCCTAACCCGTACCCTAAGCCGTACCCTAACCCTAACCCTAACCCTAACCCTAACCCTAACCCATACCCTACGCCGTACCCTAAACCGTACCCTAACCCGTATTCTAAGCCGTACCCTAACCATAACCAAAACCCTAAACAGTACCCTCACCCGTACCCTCACCCGTACCCAAGCCGTACCCTAACCCTAACCCTAACCCTAACCCCTACCCTACGCCGTACCCTCACCCGTACCCTATCCCATACCCTAAGCCGTACCCTAAACCTAACACTAACCCTAACCCTAACCCTAACCCTAAACTACCCTTGATTGCTTTTGCCTCTATTAGATTTCCGAAGCACTAGTGTTTTAAGGAACAGGTTAAAAAGAAAATACTAATGTGATTTTTTTATAATGTGTTTATTCTTTATCTTATCCTAGTGACTAAAATCTTCTCCATGGCTGTATCCCTAATAATATTCGTTACGTGCTAAGTGGTATCTAGAGAGTGGGATAGGTTTAATAAATACCCTAATCCTAACGTGTACCCTAACCCTAACCCATACCCTAACCCTATTGCGTACCCTAACCCTAACCCAAACCCTAACCCTAACACGTACACTAATCCTAACCCGTACCCTAAACCAATCCCTAACCCTAAAACTAACCCTAACCCTAACCCTAACCCTAACCCATACGCTACGCCGTACCCTCACCCATACCCTAACCCGTATCCTAAGCCGTACCCTAACCCTAAACCTAACCCTAACCTCTACCCTACGCCGTACCCTCACCCGTACCCTAACCCGTACCCAAAGCCTTACCCTAACCCTAACCCTAACCCTCACCCATACCCAACGCCGTAACCTAACCCATATCCTAACCCGTATCCTAAGCCGTACCCTAACCCTAACCAATAACCTACGCAGTACCCTCACCAGTACCCTCACCCGTATCCTAAGCCCTACCCTAACCCTAACCCTAACCCTAACCCTAAACTACCCTTTACTGCTTTTGCCTCCTTTAGATTTCCTAAACACTAGTGTTTTAAAGAACAGGTTAAAAAGAAAATCCTAATGTGATTTTTTTATAATGTGTTTATTCTTTATCTTATCCTATTGACTAAAATCTTCTCCATGGCTGGACCCCAAATAATATTCCTTTACGTGCTAAGTGGTATCTAGAGAGTGGGATAGGTTTAATAAATACCCTAATCATAACGTGTACCCTAACCCTAACCCATACCCTAACCCTAACACGTACCCTAACCCTAACCCAAACCCAAACCCTAACACGTACGCTAATCCTAACCCGTACCCTAAACCAATCCCTAACCCTAAAACTAACCCTAACCCTAACCCTAACCCTAACCCATACACTACGCCGTACCCTCACCCGTACCCTAACCCGTACCCTAAGACGTACCCTAACCCTAACCCTAACCCTAACCTATACACTACGCCGTACCCTCACCCGTACCCTAAACCGTACCCTAACCCGTATTCTAAGCCGTACCCTAACCATAACCAACACCCTACACAGTACCCTCACCCGTACCCTCACCCGTACCCTAAGCCATACCCTAACCCTAACCCTAACCTATACACTACGCCATACCCTCACCCGTACCCTAACCCGTACCCTAAGCCGTACCCTAACCCTAACCCTAACCCTAAACTATACCCTACGCCGTAACCTCACCCGTACCCTAACCCGTACCCTAAGCCGTACCCTAACCCTAACCCTAACCCTAACCCTAACCCTAACCCATAGCGTACGCCATACCCTAACACGTACCCTAACCCGTATCCTAAGCCGTACCCTAACCCTAACCAATACCCTACGCAGTATCCTCACCCATACCCTCACCCGTACCCTAAGGCGTACCCTAACCCTAACCCTAACCCTAAACCTAACCCTAACCCCTACCCTATGCCATACCCTCACCTGTACCCTATCCCATAACCTAAGCCGTACCATAACCCTAACACTAACCATAACCCTAACCCATAACCTACGCCGTACCCTCACCCATACCCTAACCCGTATCCTAAGACGTACCCTAACCCTAACCCTAACCCTAACCCTAACCCATAACCTACGCCCTACCCTCACCCGTACCCTAACACGTACCCTAAGACGTACGGTAACCCTAACCCTAACACTAACCCTAACCCTAACCCACACTCTACGCCGTACCCTAACCCGTACCCTAACACGTATCCTAAGCCGTACCCTAACCCTAACCAATACCCTACCCAGTACCCTCACCCGTACCCTCACCCGTACCCTAAGCCATACCCTAACCCTAACACTAACCCTAACCCTAACACTAACCCTAAACTACCCTTGATTGCTTTTGCCTCTATTAGATTTCCTAAGCACTAGTGTTTTAAGGAACAGGTTAAAAAGAAAATCCTAATGTGATTTTTTTATAATGTGTTTATTCTTTATCTTATCCTAGTGACTAAAATCTTCTCCATGGCTGGATCCCTAATAATATTCCTTTACGTGCTAAGTGGTATCTAGAGAGTGGGATAGGTTTAATAAATACCCTAATCCTAACGTGTACCCTAACCCTACCCCATACCCTAACCCTAACGCGTACCCTAACCCTAACCCAAAACCTAACCCTAACACGTACGCTAATCCTAACCCGTACCCTAAACCAATCGCTAACCCTAAAACTAACCCTAACCCTAACCCTAACCTTAACCCTTACCCTACGCCGTACCCTCACCCGTACCCTAACCCGTACCGTAAGACGTACCCTAACCCTAACCCTAACCCATACGCTACGCCGTACCCTCACCCGTACTCTAACCCGTATCCTAAGCCGTACCCTAACCCTAACCCTAACCCTAACCCTAACCCTAACCCATACCCTACGCCATACCCTAACCCGTACCCTAACCCGTATCCTAAGCCATATCCTAACCCTAAACAATACCCTACGCAGTACCCTCACCCGTACCCTCACCCGTACCCTAAGCCGTACCCTAACCCCAACCCTAACCCTGACTCTAACCCTAACCCCTACCCTACGCCGTACCCTCACCCGTACCCTATCCCATACACTAAGCCGTACCCTAACCCTAACACTAACACTAACCCTAACCCTAACCCTAACCCATACCCTACGCCGTACCCTCACCCGTAACCTAACCCGTACCCTAAGCCGTACCCTAACCCTAACCCTAACCTATACACTACGCCGTACCCTCACCCGTACCCTAACCCGTACCCTAAGCCGTACCCTAACTCTAACCGTAACCCTAACCCTAACCCTTACCCATACCCTGCGCCGTACCCTAACCCATACAATAACCTGTATCCTAAGCCTTAACCTAACCCTAACCAATGACCTACACAGTACCCTCACCCGTACCCTAAGCCATACCCTGACCCTAACCCTAACACTAACCCTAACCCTAAACCCTACCCTATGCCGTACCCTCACCCATACCCTATCCCATACCCTAAGCCGTACCCTAACACTAACACTAACCCTAACCCTAACCCTAACCCTAAACTACCCTTGACTGCTTTTGCCTCCATTAGAATTCCTAAGCACGAGTGTTTTAAGGAACAGGTTAAAAAGAAAATCCTAATGTGATTTTTTTATAATGTGTTTATTCTTTATCTTATCCTAGTGACGAAAATCTTCTCCATGGCTGGACCCTAAATAATATTCCTTTACGTGCTAAGTGGTATCTAGAGAGTGGGATAGGTTTAATAAATACCCTAATCCTAACGTGTACCCTAAACCTAACCCATACCCTAACCCTAACGCGTACCCTAACCGTAAACAAAACCCTAACCCGAACAAGTATGCTAATCCTAAACCTTACCCTAAACCAATCCCTAACCCTAAAACTAACCCTAACCCTAACCCTAACCCTAACCCATAACCTACGCCGTACCCTCACCCGTACCCTAACCCGTACCCTAAGCCGTACCCTAACCCTAACCCTAACCCTAACCCTAACCCTAACCCATACCCTACGCCGTACCCTAAACCGTACCCTAACCCGTATTCTAAGCCGTACCCTAACCATAACCAAAACCCTAAACAGTACCCTCACCCATACCCTCACCCGTACCCTAAGCCGTACCCTAACCCTAACCCTAACCCTAACCCCTACCCTATGCCGTACCCTCACCCGTACCCTATCCCATACCCTAAGCCGTACCCTAAACCTAACACTAACCCTAACCCTAACCCTAACCCTAAACTACCCTTGATTGCTTTTGCCTCTATTAGATTTCCTAAGCACTAGTGTTTTAAGGAACAGGTTAAAAAGAAAATACTAATGTGATTTTTTTATAATGTGTTTATTCTTTATCTTATCCTAGTGACTAAAATCTTCTCCATGGCTGTATCCCTAATAATATTCGTTACGTGCTAAGTGGTATCTAGAGAGTGGGATAGGTTTAATAAATACCCTAATCCTAACGTGTACCCTAACCCTAACCCATACCCTAACCCTAACGCGTACCCTAACCCTAACCCAAAAGCTAACCCTAACACGTACGCTAATCCTAACCCGTACCCTAAACCAAACCCTAACCCTAAAACTAACCCTAACCCTAACCCTAACCCTAACCCTTACCCTACACCGTACCCTCACCCGTACCCTAACCCGTACCCTAAGACGTACCCTAACACTAACCCTAACCCATACACTACGCCGTACCCTCACCCGTACCCTAACCCGTATCCTAAGCCGTACCCTAACCCTAACCCTAACCCTAACCCTAACCCTAACCCATACCCTACGCCATACCCTAACCCGTACACTAACCCGTATCCTAAGCCATATCCTAACCCTAACCAATACCCTACGCAGTACCCTCACCCGTACCCTCACCCGTACCCTAAGCCGTACCCTAACCCCAACCCTAACCCTAACTCTAACCCTAACCCCTACCCTACGCCGTACCCTCACCCGTACCCTATCCCATACGCTAAGCCGTACCCTAACCCTAACACTAACACTAACCCTAACCCTAACCCTAAACCATACCCTACGCCGTACCCTCACCCGTAACCTAACCCGTACCGTAAGCCGTACCCTAACCCTAACCCTAACCTATACACTACGCCGTACCCTCACCCGTACCCTAACCCGTACCCTAAGCCGTACCCTAACTCTAACCCTAACCCTAACCCTTACCCATACCCTGCACCGTACCCTAACCCATACAATAACCTGTATCCTAAGCCTTAACCTAACCCTAACCAATGACCTACACAGTACCCTCACCCGTACCCTAAGCCATACCCTAACCCTAACCCTAACACTAACCCTAACCCTAACCCCTACCCTACGCCGTACCCTCACCCGTACCCTATCCCATACCCTAAGCCGTACCCTAACCCTAACACTAACCCTAACCCTAACCCTAACCCTAAACTACCCTTGACTGCTTTTGCCTCCATTAGATTTCCTAAGCACTAGTGTTTTAAGGAACAGGTTAAAAAGAAAATCCTAATGTGATTTTTTTATAATGTGTTTATTCTTTATCTTATCCTAGTAACGAAAATCTTCTCCATGGCTGGACCCTAAATAATATTCCTTTACGTGCTAAATGGTATCTAGAGAGTGGGATAGGTTTAATAAATACCCTAATCCTAACGTGTACCCTAACCCTAACCCACACCCTAACCCTATTGCGTACCCTAACCCTAACCCAAACCCTAACCCTAACACGTACACTAATCCTAACCCGTACCCTAAACCAATCCCTAACCCTAAAACTAACCCTAACCCTAACCCTAACCCTAACCCATACGCTACGCCGTACCCTCACCCATACCCTAACCCGTATCCTAAGCCGTACCCTAACCCTAAACCTAACCCTAACCTCTACCCTACGCCGTACCCTCACCCGTACCCTAACCTGTACCCAAAGCCTTACCCTAACCCTAACCCTAACCTTCACCCATACCCAACGCCGTAACCTAACCCATATCCTAACCCGTATCCTAAGCCGTACCCGAACCCTAACCAATAACCTACGCAGTACCCTCACCAGTACCCTCACCCGTATCCTAAGCCCTACCCTAACCCTAACCCTAACCCTAACCCTAAACTACCCTTTACTGCTTTTGCCTCCTTTAGATTTCCTAAACACTAGTGTTTTAAAGAACAGGTTAAAAAGAAAATCCTAATGTGATTTTTTTATAATGTGTTTATTCTTTATCTGATCCTAGTGACTAAAATCTTCTCCATGGCTCGACCCCAAATAATATTCCTTTACGTGCTAAGTGGTATCTAGAGAGTGGGATAGGTTTAATAAATACCCTAATCATAACGTGTACCCTAACCCTAACCCATACCCTAACCCTAACACGTACCCTAACCCTAACCCAAACCCTAACCCTAACACGTACGCTAATCTTAACCGTACCCTAAACCAATCCCTAACCCTAAAACTAACCCTAACCCTAACCCTAACCCTAACCCATACACTACGCCGTACCCTCACCCGTACCCTAACCCGTACCCTAAGCCGTACCCTAACCCTAACCCTAACCCTAACCTATACACTACGCCGTACCCTCACCCGTACCCTAACCCGTACCCTAAGCCGTACCCTAACCCTAACCCTAACCCTAACCCTAACCCTAACCCATACCCTACGCCGTACCCTAAACCGTACCCTAACCCGTATTCTAAGCCGTACCCTAACCATAACCAACACCCTACACAGTACCCTCACCCGTACCCTCACCCGTACCCTAAGCCATACCCTAACCCTAACACTAACCTATACACTACGCCATACCCTCACCCGTACCCTAACCCGTACCCTAAGCCGTACCCTAACCCTAACCCTAACCCTAAACTATACCCTACGCCGTAACCTCACCCGTACCCTAACCCGTACCCTAAGCCGTACCCTAACCCTAACCCTAACCCTAACCCTAACCCTAACCCATAGCGTACGCCATACCCTAACACGTACCCTAACCCGTATCCTAAGCCGTACCCTAACCCTAACCAATACCCTACGCAGTATCCTCACCCATACCCTCACCCGTACCCTAAGGCGTACCCTAACCCTAAACCTAACCCTAACCCCTACCCTATGCCATACCCTCACCTGTACCCTATCCCATAACCTAAGCCGTACCATAACCCTAACACTAACCATAACCCTAACCCATAACCTACGCCGTACCCTCACCCATACCCTAACCCGTATCCTAAGACGTACCCTAACCCTAACCCTAACCCATAACCTACGCCGTACCCTCACCCGTACCCTAACACGTACCCTAAGACGTACGGTAACCCTAACCCTAACACTAACCCTAACCCTAACCCACACTCTACGCCGTACCCTAACCCGTACCCTAACACGTATCCTAAGCCGTACCCTAACCCTAACCAATACCCTACCCAGTACCCTCACCCGTACCCTCACCCGTACCCTAAGCCATACCCTAACCCTAACACTAACCCTAACCCTAACCCTAACCCTAAACTACCCTTGATTGCTTTTGCCTCTATTAGATTTCCTAAGCACTAGTGTTTTAAGGAACAGGTTAAAAAGAAAATCCTAATGTGATTTTTTTATAATGTGTTTATTCTTTATCTTATCCTAGTGACTAAAATCTTCTCCATGGCTGGATCCCTAATAATATTCCTTTACGTGCTAAGTGGTATCTAGAGAGTGGGATAGGATTAATAAATACCCTAATCCTAACGTGTACCCTAACCCTACCCCATACCCTAACCCTAACGCGTACCCTAACCCTAACCCAAAACCTAACCCTAACACGTACGCTAATCCTAACCCGTACCCTAAACCAATCGCTAACCCTAAAACTAACCCTAACCCTAACCCTAACCTTAACCCTTACCCTACGCCGTACCCTCACCCGTACCCTAACCCGTACTCTAAGACGTACCCTAACCCTAACCCTAACCCATACCCTACGCCATACCCTAACCCGTACCCTAACCCGTATCCTAAGCCATATCCTAACCCTAACCAATACCCTACGCAGTACCCTCACCCGTACCCTAAGCCGTACCCTAACCCCAACCCTAACCCTGACTCTAACCCTAACCCCTACCCTACGCCGTACCCTAACCCGTACCCTATCCCATACGCTAAGCCGTACCCTAACCCTAACACTAACACTAACCCTAACCCTAACCCTAACCCATACCCTACGCCGTACCCTCACCCGTAACCTAACCCGTACCCTAAGCCGTACCCTAACCCTAACCCTAACCTATACACTACGCCGTACCCTCACCCGTACCCTAACCCGTACCCTAAGCCGTACCCTAACTCTAACCCTAACCCTAACCCTAACCCTTACCCATACCCTGCGCCGTACCCTAACCCATACAATAACCTGTATCCTAAGCCTTAACCTAACCCTAAACAATGACCTACACAGTACCCTCACCCGTACCCTAAGCCATACCCTAACCCTAACCCTAACACTAACCCTAACCCTAAACCCTACCCTATGCCGTACCCTCACCCATACCCTATCCCATACCCTAAGCCGTACCCTAACCCTAACACTAACCCTAACCCTAACCCTAACCCTAAACTACCCTTGACTGCTTTTGCCTCCATTAGATTTCCTAAGCACTAGTGTTTTAAGGAACAGGTTAAAAAGAAAATCCTAATGTGATTTTTTTATAATGTGTTTATTCTTTATCTTATCCTAGTGACTAAAATCTTCTCCATGGCTGGACCCTAAATAATATTCCTTTACGTGCTAAGTGGTATCTAGAGAGTGGGATAGGTTTAATAAATACCCTAATCCTAACGCGTACCCTAACCCTAACCCATACCCTAACCCTAACGCGTACCCTAACCCTAACCTAAACCCTAACCCTAACACGTACGCTAATCCTAACCCGTACCCTAAACCAATCCCTAACCCTAAAACTAACCCTAACCCTAACCCTAACCCTAACCCATACGCTACGCCGTACCCTCACCCATACCCTAACCCGTATCCTAAGCCGTACCCTAACCCTAAACCTAACCCTAACCCCTACCCTACGCCGTACCCTCACCCGTACCCTAACCCGTACCAAAAGCCTTACCCTAACCCTAACCCTAACCCTCACCCATACCCAACGCCGTAACCTAACCCATATCCTAACCCGTATCCTAAGCCGTACCCTAACCCTAACCAATAACCTACGCAGTACCCTCACCAGTAACCTCACCCGTATCCTAAGCCCTACCCTAACCCTAACCCTAACCCTAACCCTAAACTACCCTTTACTGCTTTTGCCTCCATTAGATTTCCTAAACACTAGTGTTTTAAGGAACAGGTTAAAAAGAAAACCTTATGTGATTTTTTTATAATATGTTTATTCCTTATCTTATCCTAGTGACTAAAATTTTCTCCATGGCTGAATTCCAAATAATATTCCTTTACGTGCTAAGTGGTATCTAGAGAGTGGGATAGGTTTAATAAATACCCTAATCCTAACGTGTACCCTAAACCTAACCCATACCCTAACCCTAACGCGTACCCTAACCCTAACCAAAACCCTAACCCGAACAAGTATGCTAATCCTAACCCGTACCCTAAACCAATCCCTAACCCTAAAACTAACCCTAACCCTAACCCTAACCCTAACCCTAACCCTAACCCATAACCTACGCCGTACCCTCACCCGTACCCTAAACCGTATCCTAAGCCGTACCCTAACCCTAACCCTAACCCTAACCCTAACCGCTACCCTACGCCGTACCCTATCCCATACCCTAAGCGGTACCCTAAACCTAACACTAACCCTAAACCTAACCCTAACCCCTACCCTACGCCGTAAACTCACCCGTAACCTATCCCATACCCTAAGCCGTACCCTAACCCTAACACTAACCCTAACCCTAAACCTAACCCCTACCCTACGCCGTACCCTCACCCGTACCCTATCCCATACCCTAAGCCGTACCCTAACCCTAACCCTAACCCTAACCTATACACTACGCCATACCCTCACCCGTACCCTAACCCTTACCCTAAGCCGTACCCTAACCATAACCAACACCCTACACAGTACCCTCACCCGTACCCTCACCCGTACCCTAAGCCATACCCTAACCCTAACCCTAACCTATACACTACGCCATACCCTCACCCGTACCCTAACCCGTACCCTAAGCCGTACCCTAACCCTAACCCTAACCCTAAACTATACCCTACGCCGTAACCTCACCCGTACCCTAACCCGTACCCTAAGCCGTACCCTAACCCTAACCCTAACCCTAACCCTAACCCTAACCCATAGCGTACGCCATACCCTAACACGTACCCTAACCCGTATCCTAAGCCGTACCCTAACCCTAACCAATACCCTACGCAGTATCCTCACCCATACCCTCACCCGTACCCTAAGGCGTACCCTAACCCTAACCCTAACCCTAAACCTAACCCTAACCCCTACCCTATGCCATACCCTCACCTGTACCCTATCCCATAACCTAAGCCGTACCATAACCCTAACACTAACCATAACCCTAACCCATAACCTACGCCGTACCCTCACCCATACCCTAACCCGTATCCTAAGACGTACCCTAACCCTAACCCTAACCCATAACCTACGCCGTACCCTCACCCGTACCCTAACACGTACCCTAAGACGTACGGTAACCCTAACCATAACACTAACCCTAACCCTAACCCACACTCTACGCCGTACCCTAACCCGTACCCTAACACGTATCCTAAGCCGTACCCTAACCCTAACCAATACCCTACCCAGTACCCTCACCCGTACCCTCACCCGTACCCTAAGCCATACCCTAACCCTAACACTAACCCTAACCCTAACCCTAACCCTAAACTACCCTTGATTGCTTTTGCCTCTATTAGATTTCCTAAGCACTAGTGTTTTAAGGAACAGGTTAAAAAGAAAATCCTAATGTGATTTTTTTATAATGTGTTTATTCTTTATCTTATCCTAGTGACTAAAATCTTCTCCATGGCTGGATCCCTAATAATATTCCTTTACGTGCTAAGTGGTATCTAGAGAGTGGGATAGGATTAATAAATACCCTAATCCTAACGTGTACCCTAACCCTACCCCATACCCTAACCCTAACCCTAACCCTAACCCTAACCCTAACCCTAACCCTAACCCTAACCCTAACCCGTACCCTAAACCAATCGCTAACCCTAAAACTAACCCTAACCCTAACCCTAACCTTAACCCTTACCCTACGCCGTACCCTCACCCGTACCCTAACCCGTACTCTAAGACGTACCCTAACCCTAACCCAAACCCATACCCTACGCCATACCCTAACCCGTACCCTAACCCGTATCCTAAGCCATATCCTAACCCTAACCAATACCCTACGCCGTACCCTCACCCGTACCCTATCCCATACGCTAAGCCGTACCCTAACCCTAACACTAACACTAACCCTAACCCTAACCCTAACCCATACCCTACGCCGTACCCTCACCCGTAACCTAACCCGTACCCTAAGCCGTACCCTAACCCTAACCCTAACGTATACACTACGCCGTACCCTCACCCGTACCCTAACCCGTACCCTAAGCCGTACCCTAACTCTAACCCTAACCCTAACTCTAACCCTTACCTATACCCTGCGCCGTACCCTAACCCATACAATAACCTGTATCCTAAGCCTTAACCTAACCCTAACCAATGACCTACACAGTACCCTCACCCGAACCCTAAGCCATACCCTAACCCTAACCCTAACACTAACCCTAACCCTAAACCCTACCCTATGCCGTACCCTCACCCATACCCTATCCCATACCCTAAGCCGTACCCTAACCCTAACACTAACCCTAACCCTAACCCTAACCCTAAACTACCCTTGACTGCTTTTGCCTCCATTAGATTTCCTAAGCACTAGTGTTTTAAGGAACAGGTTAAAAAGAAAATCCTAATGTTATTTTTTTATAATGTGTTTATTCTTTATCTTATCCTAGTGACTAAAATCTTCTCCATGGCTGGACCCTAAATAATATTCCTTTACGTGCTAAGTGGTATCTAGAGAGTGGGATAGGTTTAATAAATACCCTAATCCTAACGCGTACCCTAACCCTAACCCATACCCTAACCCTAACGCGTACCCTAACCCTAACCCAAACCCTAACCCTAACACGTACGCTAATCCTAACCCGTACCCTAAACCAATCCCTAACCCTAAAACTAACCCTAACCCTAACCCTAACCCTAACCCATACGCTACGCCGTACCCTCACCCATACCCTAACCCGTATCCTAAGCCGTACCCTAACCCTAAACCTAACCCTAACCCCTACCCTACGCCGTACCCTCACCCGTACCCTAACCCGTACCCAAAGCCTTACCCTAACCCTAACCCTAACCCTCACCCATACCCAACGCCGTAACCTAACCCATATCCTAACCCGTATCCTAAGCCGTACCCTAACCCTAACCAATAACCTACGCAGTACCCTCACCAGTAACCTCACCCGTATCCTAAGCCCTACCCTAACCCTAACCCTAACCCTAACCCTAAACTACCCTTTACTGCTTTTGCCTCCATTAGATTTCCTAAACACTAGTGTTTTAAGGAACAGGTTAAAAAGAAAACCTTATGTGATTTTTTTATAATGTGTTTATTCTTTATCTTATCCTAGTGACTAAAATTTTCTCCATGGCTGATCCCCAAATAATATTCCTTTACGTGCTAAGTGTTATCTAGAGAGTGGGATAGGTTTAATAAATACCCTAAGCCTAACGTGTACCCTAAACCTAACCCATACCCTAACCCTAACGCGTACCCTAACCCTAACCAAAACCCTAACCCGAACAAGTATGCTAATCCTAACCCGTACCCTAAACCAATCCCTAACCCTAAAACTAACCCTAACCCTAACCCTAACCCTAACCCTAACCCTAACCCATAACCTACGCCGTACCCTCACCCGTACCCTAAACCGTATCCTAAGCCGTACCCTAACCCTAACCCTAACCCTAACCCTAACCGCTACCCTACGCCGTACCCTATCCCATACCCTAAGCGGTACCCTAAACCTAACACTAACCCTAAACCTAACCCTAACCCCTACCCTACGCCGTAAACTCACCCGTAACCTATCCCATACCCTAAGCCGTACCCTAACCCTAACACTAACCCTAACCCTAAACCTAACCCCTACCCTACGCCGTACCCTCACCCGTACCCTATCCCATACCCTAAGCCGTACCCTAACCCTAACCCTAACCCTAACCTATACACTACGCCATACCCTCACCCGTACCCTAACCCTTACCCTAAGCCGTACCCTAACCATAACCAACACCCTACACAGTACCCTCACCCGTACCCTCACCCGTACCCTAAGCCATACCCTAACCCTAACCCTAACCTATACACTACGCCATACCCTCACCCGTACCCTAACCCGTACCCTAAGCCGTACCCTAACCCTAACCCTAACCCTAAACTATACCCTACGCCGTAACCTCACCCGTACCCTAACCCGTACCCTAAGCCGTACCCTAACCCTAACCCTAACCCTAACCCTAACCCTAACCCATAGCGTACGCCATACCCTAACACGTACCCTAACCCGTATCCTAAGCCGTACCCTAACCCTAACCAATACCCTACGCAGTATCCTCACCCATACCCCCACCCGTACCCTAAGGCGTACCCTAACCCTAACCCTAACCCTAAACCTAACCCTAACCCCTACCCTATGCCATACCCTCACCTGTACCCTATCCCATAACCTAAGCCGTACCATAACCCTAACACTAACCATAACCCTAACCCATAACCTACGCCGTACCCTCACCCATACCCTAACCCGTATCCTAAGACGTACCCTAACCCTAACCCTAACCCATAACCTACGCCGTACCCTCACCCGTACCCTAACACGTACCCTAAGACGTACGGTAACCCTAACCCTAACACTAACCCTAACCCTAACCCACACTCTACGCCGTACCCTAACCCGTACCCTAACACGTATCCTAAGCCGTACCCTAACCCTAACCAATACCCTACCCAGTACCCTCACCCGTACCCTCACCCGTACCCTAAGCCATACCCTAACCCTAACACTAACCCTAACCCTAACCCTAACCCTAAACTACCCTTGATTGCTTTTGCCTCTATTAGATTTCCTAAGCACTAGTGTTTTAAGGAACAGGTTAAAAAGAAAATCCTAATGTGATTTTTTTATAATGTGTTTATTCTTTATCTTATCCTAGTGACTAAAATCTTCTCCATGGCTGGATCCCTAATAATATTCCTTTACGTGCTAAGTGGTATCTAGAGAGTGGGATAGGATTAATAAATACCCTAATCCTAACGTGTACCCTAACCCTACCCCATACCCTAACCCTAACCCTAACCCTAACCCTAACCCTAACCCTAACCCTAACCCTAACCCTAACCCGTACCCTAAACCAATCGCTAACCCTAAAACTAACCCTAACCCTAACCCTAACCTTAACCCTTACCCTACGCCGTACCCTCACCCGTACCCTAACCCGTACTCTAAGACGTACCCTAACCCTAACCCTAACCCATACCCTACGCCATACCCTAACCCGTACCCTAACCCGTATCCTAAGCCATATCCTAACCCTAACCAATACCCTACGCAGTACCCTCACCCGTACCCTCACCCGTACCCTCACCCGTACCCTATCCCATACGCTAAGCCGTACCCTAACCCTAACACTAACACTAACCCTAACCCATACCCTACGCCGTACCCTCACCCGTAACCTAACCCGTACCCTAAGCCGTACCCTAACCCTAACCCTAACGTATACACTACGCCGTACCCTCACCCGTACCCTAACCCGTACCCTAAGCCGTACCCTAACTCTAACCCTAACCCTAACCCTAACCCTTACCTATACCCTGCGCCGTACCCTAACCCATACAATAACCTGTATCCTAAGCCTTAACCTAACCCTAACCAATGACCTACACAGTACCCTCACCCGTACCCTAAGCCATACCCTAACCCTAACCCTAACACTAACCCTAACCCTAAACCCTACCCTATGCCGTACCCTCACCCATACCCTATCCCATACCCTAAGCCGTACCCTAACCCTAACACTAACCCTAACCCTAACCCTAACCCTAAACTACCCTTGACTGCTTTTGCCTCCATTAGATTTCCTAAGCACTAGTGTTTTAAGGAACAGGTTAAAAAGAAAATCCTAATGTGATTTTTTTATAATGTGTTTATTCTTTATCTTATCCTAGTGACTAAAATCTTCTCCATGGCTGGACCCTAAATAATATTCCTTTACGTGCTAAGTGGTATCTAGAGAGTGGGATAGGTTTAATAAATACCCTAATCCTAACGCGTACCCTAACCCTAACCCATACCCTAACCCTAACGCGTACCCTAACCCTAACCCAAACCCTAACCCTAACACGTACGCTAATCCTAACCCGTACCCTAAACCAATCCCTAACCCTAAAACTAACCCTAACCCTAACCCTAACCCTAACCCATACGCTACGCCGTACCCTCACCCATACCCTAACCCGTATCCTAAGCCGTACCCTAACCCTAAACCTAACCCTAACCCCTACCCTACGCCGTACCCTCACCCGTACCCTAACCCGTACCCAAAGCCTTACCCTAACCCTAACCCTAACCCTCACCCATACCCAACGCCGTAACCTAACCCATATCCTAACCCGTATCCTAAGCCGTACCCTAACCCTAACCAATAACCTACGCAGTACCCTCACCAGTAACCTCACCCGTATCCTAAGCCCTACCCTAACCCTAACCCTAACCCTAACCCTAAACTACCCTTTACTGCTTTTGCCTCCATTAGAGTTCCTAAACACTAGTGTTTTAAGGAACAGGTTAAAAAGAAAACCTTATGTGATTTTTTTATAATGTGTTTATTCTTTATCTTATCCTAGTGACTAAAATTTTCTCCATGGCTGAACCCCAAATAATATTCCTTTACGTGCTAAGTGTTATCTAGAGAGTGGGATAGGTTTAATAAATACCCTAAGCCTAACGTGTACCCTAAACCTAACCCATACCCTAACCCTAACGCGTACCCTAACCCTAACCAAAACCCTAACCCGAACAAGTATGCTAATCCTAACCCGTACCCTAAACCAATCCCTAACCCTAAAACTAACCCTAACCCTAACCCTAACCCTAACCCTAACCCATAACCTACGCCGTACTCTCACCCGTACCCTAAACCGTATCCTAAGCCGTACCCTAACCCTAACCCTAAACCTAACCCTAACCGCTACCCTACGCCGTACCCTATCCCATACCCTAAGCGGTACCCTAAACCTAACACTAACCCTAAACCTAACCCTAACCCCTACCCTACGCCGTACCCTCACCCTTAACCTATCCCATACCCTAAGCCGTACCCTAACCCTAACACTAACCCTAACCCTAAACCTAACCCCTACCCTACGCCGTACCCTCACCCGTACCCTATCCCTTACCCTAAGCCGTACCCTAACCCTAACCCTAACCCTAACCTATACACTACGCCGTACCCTCACCCGTACCCTAACCCGTATCCTAAGCCGTACCCTAACCCTAACCCTAACCCTAAACTATACCCTACGCCGTACCCTAACCCGTACCCTAACCCGTATTCTAAGCCGTACCCTAACCATAACCAATACCCTACACAGTACCCTCACCCGTACCCTCACCCGTACCCTAAGCCATACCCTAACCCTAACCCTAACCCTAACCTATACACTACACCATACCCTCACCCGTACCCTAACCCGTACCCTAAGCCATACCCTAACCCTAACCCTAACCCTAAACCATACGCTACGCCGTACCCTCACCCGTACCCTAACCCGTATCCTAAGCCGTACCCTAACCCTAACCCTAACCCTAACCCTAACCCATAACCTACGCCGTACCCTCACCCGTACCCTAACACGTACCCTAAGACGTACCGTAACCCTAACCCTAACACTAACCCTAACCCTAACCCACACTCTACGCCGTAACCTAACCCGTACCCTAACACGTATCCTAAGCTGTACCCTAACCCTAACCAATACCCTACGCAGTACCCTCACCCGTACCCTCACCCTAACCCTAAGCCATACCCTAACCCTAACCCTAACCCTAACCCTAACCCCTACCCTACGCCGTACCCTCACCCGTACCCTATCCCATACGCTAAGCCGTACCCTAACCCTAACAGTAACACTAACCCTAACCCTAACCCATAACCTACGCCATACCCTCACCCGTACCCTAACCCGTATCCTAAGACGTACCGTAACCCTAACCAATACCCTACGCAGTATCCTTACCCATACCCTCACCCGTACCCTAAGCCGTACCCTAACCCTCACCCTAACCCTAACCCTAACCCATACCCTATGCCATACCCTCACCTGTACCCTATTCCATAACCTAAGCCGTACCCTAACCCTAACCCTAACCCTAACCGTAAACCATACGCTACGCCGTACCTTCACCCGTACCCTAACCCGTATCCTAAGCCGTACCCTAACCCTAACCCTAACCCTAACACTAACCCTAACCCTAACCCTAACCCATACCCTACGCCATACCTTAACCCGTACCCTAACCCGTATCCTAAGCCGTATCCTAAACCTAACCAATACCCTACGCAGTACCCTCACCCGTACCCTCACCCGTACCCTAAGCCGTACCCTAACCCCAACCCTAACCCTAACTCTAACCCTAACCCCTACCCTACGCCGTACCCTCACCCGTACCCTATCCCATACGCTAAGCCGTACCCTAACCCTAACACTAACACTAACCCTAACCCTAACCCTAACCCTAAACCATACCCTATGCCGTACACTCACCCATAACCTAACCCGTACCCTAAGCCGTACCCTAACCCTAACCCTAACCTATACACTATGCCGTACCCTCACCCGTACCCTAACCCGTACCCTAAGCCGTACCCTAACTCTAACCCTAACCCTAACCCTAACCCTTACCCATACCCTGCGCCGTACCCTAACCCATACAATAACCTGTATCCTAAGCCTTAACCTAACCCTAACCAATGACCTACACAGTACCCTCACCCGTACCCTAAGCCATACTCTAACCCTAACCCTAACACTAACCCTAATCCTAAACCCTACCCTATGCCGTACCCTCACCCATACCCTATCCCATACCCTAAGCCGTACCCTAACCCTAACACTAACCCTAACCCTAACCCTAACCCTAAACTACCCTTGACTGCTTTTGCCTCCATTAGAATTCCTAAGCACGAGTGTTTTAAGGAACAGGTTAAAAAGAAAACCTTATGTGATTTTTTTATAATGTGTTTATTCTTTATCTTCTCCTAGTGACGAAAATCTTCTCCATGGCTGGACCCTAAATAATATTCCTTTACGTGCTAAGTGGTATCTAGAGAGTGGGATAGGTTTAATAAATACCCTAATCCTAACGTGTACCCTAAACCTAACCCATACCCTAACCCTAACGCGTACCCTAACCCTAACCAAAACCCTAACCCGAACAAGTATGCTAATCCTAAACCTTACCCTAAACCAATCCCTAACCCTAAAACTAACCCTAACCCTAAACCTAACCCTAACCCATAACCTACGCCGTACCCTCACCCGTACCCTAACCCGTACCCTAAGCCGTACCCTAACCCTAACCCTAACCCTAACCCTAACCCTAACCCATACACTACGCCGTACCCTAAACCGTACCCTAACCCGTATTCTAAGCCGTACCCTAACCATAACGAATACCCTAAACAGTACCCTCACCCGTACCCTAAGCCGTACCCTAACCCTAACCCTAACCCTAACCCCTACCCTACGCCGTACCCTCACCCGTACCCTATCCCATACCCTAAGCCGTACCCTAAACCTAACACTAACTCTAACCCTAACCCTAACCCTAAACTACCCTTGATTGCTTTTGCCTCTATAAGATTTCCTAAGCACTAGTGTTTTAAGGAACAGGTTAAAAAGAAAATACTAATGTGATTTTTTTATAATGTGTTTATTCTTTATCTTATCCTAGTGACTAAAATCTTCTCCATGGCTGTATCCCTAATAATATTCGTTACGTGCTAAGTGGTATCTAGAGAGTGGGATAGGTTTAATAAATACCCTAATCCTAACGTGTACCCTAACCCTAACCCATACCCTAACCCTAACGCGTACCCTAACCCTAACCCAAAAGCTAACCCTAACACGTACGCTAATCCTAACCCGTACCCTAAACCAAACCCTAACCCTAAAACTAACCCTAACCCTAACCCTAACCCTAACCCTTACCCTACACCGTACCCTCACCCGTACCCTAACCCGTACCCTAAGACGTACCCTAACACTAACCCTAACCCATACACTACGCAGTACCCTCACCCGTACCCTCACCCGTACCCTAAGCCGTACCCTAACCCCAACCCTAACCCTAACTCTAATCCTAACCCCTACCCTACGCCGTACCCTCACCCGTACCCTATCCCATACGCTAAGCCGTACCCTAACCCTAACACTAACACTAACCCTAACCCTAACCCTAACCCATACCCTACGCCGTACCCTCACCCGTAACCTAACCCGTACCCTAAGCCGTACCCTAACCCTAACCCTAACCTATACACTACGCCGTACCCTCACCCGTACCCTAACCCGTACCCTAAGCCGTACCCTAACTCTAACCCTAACCCTAACCCTAACCCTTACCCATACCCTGCACCGTACCCTAACCCATACAATAACCTGTATCCTAAGCCTTAACCTAACCCTAACCAATGACCTACACAGTACCCTCACCCGTACCCTAAGCCATACCCTAACCCTAACCCTAACACTAACCCTAACCCTAACCCCTACCCTACGCCGTACCCTCACCCGTACCCTATCCCATACCCTAAGCCGTACCCTAACCCTAACACTAACCCTAACCCTAACCCTAACCCTAAACTACCCTTGACTGCTTTTGCCTCCATTAGATTTCCTAAGCACTAGTGTTTTAAGGAACAGGTTAAAAAGAAAATCCTAATGTGATTTTTTTATAATGTGTTTATTCTTTATCTTATCCTAGTAACGAAAATCTTCTCCATGGCTGGACCCTAAATAATATTCCTTTACGTGCTAAATGGTATCTAGAGAGTGGGATAGGTTTAATAAATACCCTAATCCTAACGTGTACCCTAACCCTAACCCACACCCTAACCCTATTGCGTACCCTAACCCTAACCCAAACCCTAACCCTAACACTTACACTAATCCTAACCCGTACCCTAAACCAATCCCTAACCCTAAAACTAACCCTAACCCTAACCCTAACCCTAACCCATACGCTACGCCGTACCCTCACCCATACCCTAACCCGTATCCTAAGCCGTACCCTAACCCTAAACCTAACCCTAACCTCTACCCTACGCCGTACCCTCACCCGTACCCTAACCCGTACCCAAAGCCTTACCCTAACCCTAACCCTAACCCTCACCCATACCCAACGCCGTAACCTAACCCATATCCTAACCCGTATCCTAAGCCGTACCCTAACCCTAACCAATAACCTACGCAGTACCCTCACCAGTACCCTCACCCGTATCCTAAGCCCTACCCTAACCCTAACCCTAACCCTAACCCTAAACTACCCTTTACTGCTTTTGCCTCCTTTAGATTTCCTAAACACTAGTGTTTTAAAGAACAGGTTAAAAAGAAAATCCTAATGTGATTTTTTTATAATGTGTTTATTCTTTATCTTATCCTAGTGACTAAAATCTTCTCCATGGCTGGACCCCAAATAATATTCCTTTACGTGCTAAGTGGTATCCAGAGAGTGGGATAGGTTTAATAAATACCCTAATCATAACGTGTACCCTAACCCTAACCCATACCCTAACCCTAACACGTACCCTAACCCTAACCCAAACCCTAACCCTAACACGTACGCTAATCCTAACCCGTACCCTAAACCAATCCCTAACCCTAAAACTAACCCTAACCCTAACCCTAACCCTAACCCATACGCTACGCCGTACCCTCAACCATACCCTAACCCGTATCCTAAGCCGTACCCTAACCCTAAACCTAACCCTAACCCCTACCCTACGCTGTACCCTCACCCGTACCCTAACCCGTACCCAAAGCCTTACCCTAACCCTAACCCTAACCCTAACCCTAAACTACCCTTTACTGCTTTTGCCTCCATTAGATTTCCTAAACACTAGTGTTTTAAGGAACAGGTTAAAAAGAAAACCTTATGTGATTTTTTTATAATGTGTTTATTCTTTATCTTATCCTAGTGACTAAAATTTTCTCCATGGCTGAACTCCAAATAATATTCCTTTACGTGCTAAGTGGTATCTAGAGAGCGGGATAGGTTTAATAAATACCCTAATCCTAACGTGTACCCTAAACCTAACCCATACCCTAACCCTAACGCGTACCCTAACCCTAACCAAAACCCTAACCCGAACAAGTATGCTAATCCTAACCCGTACCCTAAACCAATCCCTAACCCTAAAACTAACCCTAACCCTAACCCTAACCCTAACCCTAACCCTAACCCATAACGTACGCCGTACCCTCACCCGTACCCTAAACCGTATCCTAAGCCGTACCCTAACCCTAACCCTAACCGCTACCCTACGCCGTACCCTATCCCATACCCTAAGCGGTACCCTAAACCTAACACTAACCCTAAACCTAACCCTAACCCCTACCCTACGCCGTACCCTCACCCGTAACCTATCCCATGCCCTAAGCCGTACCCTAACCCTAACACTAACCCTAACCCTAAACCTAACCCCTACCCTACGCCGTACCCTCACCCGTACCCTATCCCATACCCTAAGCCGTACCCTAACCCTAACCCTAACCCTAACCTATACACTACGCCATACCCTCACCCGTACCCTAACCCTTACCCTAAGCCGTACCCTAACCCTAACCCTAACCCTAACCTATACACTACGCCGTACCCTCACCCGTACCCTAACCCGTATCCTAAGCCGTACGCTAACCCTAACCCTAACCCTAAACTATACCCTACGCCGTACCCTAACCCGTACCCTAACCCGTATTCTAAGCCGTACCCTAACCATAACCAATACCCTACACAGTACCCTCACCCGTACCCTCACACGTACCCTAAGCCATACCCTAACCCTAACCCTAACCCTAACCTATACACTACACCATACCCTCACCCGTACCCTAACCCGTACCCTAAGCCGTACCCTAACCCTAACCCTAACCCTAAACCATACGCTACGCCATACCCTCACCCGTACCCTAACCCATATCCTAAGCCGTACCCTAACCCTAACCCTAACCCTAAACTATACCCTACGCCGTAACCTCACCCGTACCCTAACCCGTACCCTAAGCCGTACCCTAACCCTAACCCTAACCCTAACCCTAACCCTAACCCTAACCCTAACACATACCGTACGCCATACCCTAACACGTACCCTAACCCGTATCCTAAGACGTACCCTAACCCTAACCAATACCCTACGCAGTATCCTCACCCATACCCTCACCCGTACCCTAAGCCGTACCCTAACCCTAACCCTAACCCTAACCCTAACCCTAACCCCTACCCTATGCCATACCCTCACCTGTACCCTATCCCATAACCTAAGCCGTACCATAACCCTAACACTAACCCTAACCCTAACCCATAACCTACGCCGTACCCTCACCCGTACCCTAACACGTACCCTAAGACGTACCGTAACCCTAACCCTAACACTAACCCTAACCCTAACCCACACTCTACGCCGTACCCTAACCCGTACCCTAACACGTATCCTAAGCCGTACCCTAACCCTAACCAATACCCTACGCAGTACCCTCACCCGTACCCTCACCCGTACCCTAAGCCATACCCTAACCCTAACCCTAACCCTAACCCCTACCCTATGCCGTACCCTCACCCGTACCCTATCCCATACGCTAAGCCGTACCCTAACCCTAACAGTAACACTAACCCTAACCCTAACCCATAACCTACGCCGTACACTCACCCGTACCCTAACCCGTATCCTAAGACGTACCGTAACCCTAACCAATACCCTACGCAGTATCCTCACCCATACCCTCACCCGTACCCTAAGCCGTACCCTAACCCTAACCCTAACCCTAACCCTAACCCATACCCTATGCCATACCCTCACCTGTACACTATCCCATAACCTAAGCCGTACCCTAACCCTAACCCTAACCCTAACCCATACGCTACGCCGCACCCTCACCCGTACCCTAACCCGTATCCTAAGCCGTACCCTAACCCTAACCCTAACCCTAACCACTACCCTACGCCGTACCCTATCCCATACCCTAAGCGGTACCCTAAACCTAACACTAACCCTAAACCTAACCCTAACCCCTACCCTACGCCGTACCCTCACCCGTACCCTATCCCATAACCTAAGCCGTACCCTAACCCTAACCCTAACCCTAACCTATACACTACGCCGAACCCTCACCCATACCCTAACCCGTACCCTAAGCCGTACCCTAACCCTAACCCTAACCCGAACCCTAACCCTAACCCATACCCTACGCCGTAACCTAAACCGTACCCTAACCCGTATTCTAAGCCGTACCCTAACCATAACCAATACCCTACACAGTATCCTCAACCGTACCCTAACCCGTACCCTAAGCCGTACCCTAACCCTAACCCTAACCCTAAACTATACCCTACGCCATAACCTCACCCGTACCCTAACCCGTACCCTAAGCCGTACCCTAACCCTAACCCTAACCCTAACACCTACACTACGCCGTACCGTCACCCGTACCCTATCCCATACCCTAAGCCGTACCCTAAACCTAACACTAACCCTAACCCTAACCCTAACCCTAAACTACCCTTGATTGCTTTTGCCTCTATTAGATTTCCTAAGCACTAGTGTTTTAAGGAACAGGTTAAAAAGAAAATACTAATGTGATTTTTTTATAATGTGTTTATTCTTTATCTTATCCTAGTGACTAAAATCTTCTCCATGGCTGTATCCCTAATAATATTCCTTTACGTGCTAAGTGGTATCTAGAGAGTGGGATAGGTTTAATAAATACCCTAATCCTAACGTGTACCCTAACCCTAACCCATATCCTAACCCTAACGCGTACCCTAACCCTAACCCAAAACCTAACCCTAACACGTACGCTAATCCTAACCCGTACCCTAAACCAAACCCTAACCCTAAAACTAACCCTAACCCGTACCCTAACCCTAACCCTTACCCTACACCGTACCCTCACCCGTACCCTAACCCGTACCCTAAGACGTACCCTAACCCTAACCCTAAACCATACACTACGCCGTACCCTCACACGTACCCTAACCCGTATCCTAAGCCGTACCCTAAGCCTAACCCTAACCCTAACCCTAACCCTAACCCATACCCTACGCCATACCCTAACCCGTACCCTAACCCGTATCCTAAGCCATATCCTAACCCTAACCAATACCCTACGCAGTACCCTCACCCGTACCCTAAGCCTTACCCTAACCCCAACCCTAACCCTAACTCTAACCCTAACCCCTTCCCTACGCCGTACCCTCACCCGTACCCTATCCCATACGCTAAGCCGTACCCTAACCCTAACACTAACACTAACCCTAACCCTAACCCACACTCTACGCCGTACCCTAACCCGTACCCTAACACGTATCCTAAGCCGTACCCTAACCCTAACCAATACCCTACGCAGTACCCTCACCCGTACCCTCACCCGTACCCTCACCCGTACCCTAAGCCATACCCTAACCATAACCCTAACCCTAACCCTTAACCCCTACCCTACGCCGTACTCTCACCCGTACCCTATCCCATACCCTAAGCCGTACCCTAACCGTAACACTAAACCTAACCCTAACCCTAACCCTAAACTACCCTTGATTGCTTTTGCCTCTATTAGATTTCCTAAGCACTAGTGTTTTAAGGAACAGGTTAAAAAGAAAATCCTAATGTGATTTTTTTATAATGTGTTTATTCTTTATCTTATCCTAGTGACTAAAATCTTCTCCATGGCTGGATCCCTAATAATATTCCTTTACGTGCTAAGTGGTATCTAGAGAGTGGGATAGGTTTAATAAATACCCTAATCCTAACGTGTACCCTAACCCTAACCCATACCCTAACCCTAACGCGTACCCTAACCCTAACCCAAAACCTAACCCTAACACGTACGCTAATCCTAAGCCGTACCCTAAACCAATCCCTAACCCTAAAACTAACCCTAACCCTAACACTAACCCTAACCCTTACCCTACGCCGTACCCTCACCCGTACCCTAACCCGTAGCCTAAGACGTACCCTAACCCTAACCCTAACCCATACGCTACGCCGTACCCTCACCCGTACCCTAACCGGTATCCTAAGCCGTACCCTAACCCTAACCCTAACCCTAACCCTAACCCTAACCCATACCCTACGCCATACCCTAACCCGTATCCTAACCCGTATCCTAAGCCGTATCCTAACCCTAACCAATACCCTACGCAGTACCCTCACCCGTACCCTCACCCGTACCCTAAGCCGTACCCTAACCCCAACCCTAACCCTAACTCTAACCCTAACCCCTACCCTACGCCGTACCCTCACCCGTACCCTATCCCATACGCTAAGCCGTACCCTAACCCTAACACTAACACTAAACCTAACCCTAACCCTAACCCATACGCTACGCCGTACCCTCACCCGTAACCTAACCCGTACCCTAAGCCGTACCCTAACCCTAACCCTAACCTATACACTACGCCATACCCTCACCCGTACCCTAACCCGTACCCTAAGCCGTACCCTAACTCTAACCCTAACCCTAACCCTAACCCTTACCCATACCCTGCGCCGTACCCTAACCCATACAATAACCTGTATCCTAAGCCTTAACCTAACCCTAACCAATGACCTACACAGTACCCTCACCCGTACCCTAAGCCATACCCTAACCCTAACCCTAACACTAACCCTAACCCTAAACCCTACCCTATGCCGTACCCTCACCCATACCCTGTCCCATGCCCTAAGCCGTACCCTAACCCTAACACTAACCCTAACCCTAACCCTAACCCTAAACTACCCTTGACTGCTTTTGCCTCCATTAGATTTCCTAAGCAGTAGTGTTTTAAGGAACAGGTTAAAAAGAAAATCCTAATGTGATTTTTTTATAATGTGATTATTCTTTATCTTATCCTAGTGACGAAAATATTCTCCATGGCTGGACCCTAAATAATATTCCTTTACGTGCTAAGTGGTATCTAGAGAGTGGGATAGGTTTAATAAATAACCTAATCCTAACGCGTACCCTAACCCTAACCCATACCCTAACCCTAACGCGTACCCTAACCCTAACCCAAACCCTAACCCTAACACGTACGCTAATCCTAACCCGTACCCTAAACCAATCCCTAACCCTAAAACTAACCCTAACCCTAACCCTAACCCTAACCCATACGCTAAGCCGTACCCTCACCCATACCCTAACCCGTATCCTAAGCCGTACCCTAACCCTAAACCTAACCCTAACCTCTACCCTACGCCGTACCCTCACCCGTACCCTAACCCGTACCCAAAGCCTTACCCTAACCCTAACCCTCACCCATACCCAACGCCGTAACCTAACCCATATCCTAACCCGTATCCTAAGCCGCACCCTAACCCTAACCAATAACCTACGCAGTACCCTCACCAGTAACCTCACCCGTATCCTAAGCCCTACCCTAACCCTAACCCTAACCCTAACCGCTACCCTATGCCGTACCCTATCCCATACCCTAAGCGGTACCCTAAACCTAACACTAACCCTAAACCTAACCCTAACCCTAACCCTAACCCATACCCTACGCCGTACCCTAAACCGTACCCTAACCCGTATTCTAAGCCGTACCCTAACCATAACCAATACCCTACACAGTACCCTCACCCGTACCCTCACCCGTACCCTAAGCCATACCCTAACCCTAACCCTAACCCTAACCTATACACTACGCCATACCCTCACCCGTACCCTAACCCGTACCCTAAGCCGTACCCTAACCCTAACCCTAACCCTAAACTATACCCTACGCCGTAACCTCACCCGTACCCTAACCCGTACCCTAAGCCGTACCCTAACCCTAACCCTAACCCTAACCCTAACCCTAACCCTAACCCATATCGTACGCCATACCCTAACACGTACCCTAACCCGTATCCTAAGCCGTACCCTAACCCTAACCAATACACTACGCAGTATCCTCACCCATACCCTCACCCGTACCCTAAGGCGTACCCTAACCCTAACCCTAACCCTAAACCTAACCCTAACCCCTACCCTATGCCATACCCTCACCTGTACCCTATCCCATAACCTAAGCCGTACCATTACCCTAACACTAACCCTAACCCTAATCCATAACCTACGCCGTACCCTCACCCATATCCTAACCCGTATCCTAAGCCGTACCCTAACCCTAACCCTAACCCTAACCCATAACCTACGCCGTACCCTCACCCGTACCCTAACACGTACCCTAAGACGTACCGTAACCCTAACCCTAACACTAACCCTAACCCTAACCCACACTCTACGCCGTACCCTAACCCGTACCCTAACACGTATCCTAAGCCGTACCCTAACCCTAACCAATACCCTACGCAGTACCCTCACCCGTACCCTCACCCGTACCCTAAGCCATACCCTAACCATAACCCTAACCCTAACCCTAACCCCTACCCTACGCCGTACCCTCACCCGTACCCTATCCCATACCCTAAGCCGTACCCTAACCCTAACACTAACCCTAACCCTAACCCTAACCCTAAACTACCCTTGATTGCTTTTGCCTCTATTAGATTTCCTAAGCACTAGTGTTTTAAGGAACAGGTTAAAAAGAAAATCCTAATGTGATTTTTTTATAATGTGTTTATTCTTTATCTTATCCTAGTGACTAAAATCTTCTCCATGGCTGGATCCCTAATAATATTCCTTTACGTGCTAAGTGGTATCTAGAGAGTGGGATAGGTTTAATAAATACCCTAATCCTAACGTGTACCCTAACCCTAACGCGTACCTTAACCCTATCCCAAAACCTAACCCTAACACGTACGCTAATCCTAACCCGTACCCTAAACCAATCCCTAACCCTAAAACTAACCCTAACCCTAAACCTAACCCTAACCCTTACCCTACGCCGTACCCTCACCCGTACCCTAACCCGTAGCCTAAGACGTACCCTAAACCTAACCCTAACCCATACGCTACGCCGTACCCTCACCCGTACCCTAACCCGTATCCTAAGCCGTACCCTAACCCTAACCCTAACCCTAACCCTAACCCATACCCTAAGCCATACCCTAACCCGTACCCTAACCCGTATCCTAAGCCATATCCTAACCCTAACCAATACCCTACGCAGTACCCTCACCCGTACCCTCACCCGTACCCTAAGCCGTACCCTAACCCCAACCCTAACCCTAACTCTAACCCTAACCCCTACCCTACGCCGTACCCTCACCCGTACCCTATCCCATACGCTAAGCCGTACCCTAACGCTAACTCTAACACTAACCCTAACCCTAACCCTAACCCATACCCTACGCCGTACCCTCACCCGTAACCTAACCCGTACCCTAAGCCGTACCCTAATCCTAACCCTAACCCATACACTACGCCGTACACTCACCCGTACCCTAACCCGTACCCTAAGCCGTACCCTAACTCTAACCCTAACCCTAACCCTAACCCTTAGCCATACCCTGCGCCGTAACCTAACCCATACAATAAACTATATCCTAAGCCTTAACCTAACCCTAACCAATGACCTACACAGTACCCTCACCCGTACCCTAAGCCATACCCTAACCCTAACCCTAACACTAACCCTAACCCTAAACCCTACCCTATGCCGTACCCTCACCCATACCCTATCCCATACCCTAAGCCGTACCCTAACCCTAACACTAACCCTAACCCTAACCCTAACCCTAAACTACCCTTGACTGCTTTTGCCTCCATTAGATTTCCTAAGCACTAGTGTTTTAAGGAACAGGTTAAAAAGAAAATCCTAATGTGATTTTTTTATAATGTGTTTATTCTTTATCTTATCCTAGTGACGAAAATATTCTCAATGGCTGTACCCTAAATAATATTCCTTTACGTGCTAAGTGGTATCTACAGAGTGGGATAGGTTTAATAAATACCCTAATCCTAACGCGTACCCTAACCCTAACCCATACCCTAACCCTAACGCGTACCCTAACCCTAACCCAAACCCTAACCCTAACACGTACGCTAATCCTAACCCATACCCTATACCAATCCTTAACCCTAAAACTAACCCTAACCCTAACCCTAACCCATACGCTACGCCGTACCCTCACCCATACCCTAACCTGTATCCTAAGCCGTACCCTAACCCTAAACCTAACCCTAACCTCTACCCTACGCCGTACCCTCACCCGTACCCTAACCCGTACCCAAAGCCTTACCCTAACCCTAACCCTAACCCTCACCCATATCCAACGCCGTAACCTAACCCATATCCTAACCCGTATCCTAAGCCGTACCCTAACCCTAACCAATAACCTACGCAGTACCCTCACCAGTAACCTCACCCGTATCCTAAGCCGTACCCTAACCCTAACCCTAACCCTAACCCTAAACTACCCTTGACTGCTTTTGCCTCCATTAGATTTCCTAAACACTAGTGTTTTAAGGAACAGGTTAAAAAGAAAACCTTATGTGATTTTTTTATAATGTGTTTATTCTTTATCTTATCCTAGTGACGAAAATCTTCTCCATGGCTGAACCCCAAATAATATTCCTTTACGTGCTAAGTGGTATCTAGAGAGTGGGATAGGTTTAATAAATACCCTAATCCTAACGTGTACCCTTAACCTAACCCATACCCTAACCCTAACGCGTACCCTAACCCTAACCAAAACCCTAACCCGAACAAGTATGCTAATCCTAACCCCTACCCTAAACCAATCCCTAACCCTAAAACTAACCCTAACCCTAACCCTAACCCTAACCCATAACCTACGCCGTACCCTCACCCGTACCCTAACCCGTATCCTAAGCCGTACCCTAACCCTAACCCTAACCCTAACCCTAACCGCTACCCTACGCCGTACCCTATCCCATACCCTAAGCGGTACCCTAAACCTAACACTAACCCTAAACCTAACCCTAACCCCTACCCTACGCCGTACCCTCACCCGTAACCTATCCCATACCCTAAGCCGTACCCTAACCCTAACACTAACCCTAACCCTAAACCTAACCCCTATCCTACGTCGTACCCTCACCCGTACCCTATCCCATACCCTAAGCCGTACCCTAACCCTAACCCTAACCCTAACCTATACACTACGCCATACCCTCACCCGTACCCTAACCCGTACCCTAAGCCGTACCCTAACCCTAACCCTAACCCTAACCTATACACTACGCCGTACCCTCACCCGTACCCTAACCCGTACCCTAAGCCGTACCCTAACCCTAACCCTAACCCTAACCCTAACCCTAACACATACCCTACGCTGTACCCTAACCCGTACCCTAACCCGTATTCTAAGCCGTACCCTAACCATAACCAATACCCTACACAGTACCCTCACCCGTACCCACACCCGTACCCTAAGCCATACCGTAACCCTAACCCTAACCCTAACCTATACACTACACCATACCCTCACCCGTACCCTAACCCGTACCCTAAGCCGTACCCTAACCCTAACCCTAACCCTAAACCATACGCTACGCCGTACCCTCACCCGTACCCTAACCCGTATCCTAAGCCGTACCCTAACCCTAACCCTAACCCTAAACTATACCCTACGCCGTAACCTCACCCGTACCCTAACCCGAACCCTAAGCCGTACCCTAACCCTAACCGTAACCCTAACCCAACCCTAACCCTAACCCATACCGTACGCCATACCCTAACACGTACCCTAACCCATATCCTAAGCCGTACCCTAACCCTAACCAATACCCTACGCAGTATCCTC